>NC_141604.1:36793630-37093630 GCF_047967505.1 Dipteris shenzhenensis
TGACTTGGCTGAGAGTGTTGAAAAGCATTTGATGAGTATATGGAGACAAACTACAAGTGCAAAGATGATGGCAAACTGAAGACCTAAGGCTTCTATGTTGGGCACTCGTTTATTATCTTGGGATCCTTATGTCTGTTTTTTTTTTTGTGTCTTGATGGCTGGTTTCACTACTACAAACGGATCCTATTGCAATGTTTAAGTACCGATGTTTAGTGCGCACGGGGTGCTAATCATCGATATGGAAAGCGCATCCCGTAAAGCGTCACTATATAGCGACTTTAGGCAAACGTCGCTATATAGCGACGATCACAAAAGTCGCTATATAGCGACGTTTATCAAAAATGTAAGTGTTGCTATATAGCGACATTGAGATACTATTTTATAGCGACGTTTTCCAGCGAGCTTTTTTACTCATATACGCCTTAAAAGTTAGTCTTTTCCAATGATAAATTCTTTTAAATTTTCATACATGTTTGACCTTTTGAGAGAATAAAAGTATGAGAGCATGTACATCAAGCCTTTGAAGCTCATATATTCATGTCCAAGTTTGAGATGAAAAAAATCAATGAAGAGCATTTACATCAACTGTTTCAGCCAAGTCTAACATGCCAAACAAGTCTATCTCTAACTTTATACCGAGTTGATCTCCTATATCATCATCGTACTCTAGCATCGTACTACATTCACCTAAAAGTACTTGATCATATTCTTCAATAAAGTGCGGTGATTCTTGATGATCGTTGTCTTCTTCCTCAATATCATGATCTCCATCTTCCTCCCGTGCGATGTCCTTATGCGCATCTTCCTCATGGCTCATATTGTGATCTTCATCTTCTTCACTAGATTCATCGGGATCAATTGGATCCGGCATTGGTAGTGGCATCTCCATATCCACATCTCAATCTTCAAAAATCTGCTTACTTTGTGGTTGAACTTGCATCACGTACCACCATCTTGGATCAGAACGATCCGGATGAAAAACCACCTATATTGAAGATGGGTGCCAAATGTCATCAATTATATATATGAAATTATGCTCAAGTACATGTATCAATGGATCTTTAAAAACAAAAGCTTCGATTAATTAAATCATTAGTATGCACCTACTCACAGTGCTCAGGAAGAACAAAAGTATCACTTTCATCGGTCCAATGTTTGGTGGAGTCTATTGCAAAGAAACCGCTACTATCTTTTCTCACTGTTGCATGGGGACCGTTGTAAATAGTTCTAAACCATTTTACATCAATAATGAAAATACTAAATCGTCTGAAATCAACTTCATACATTTCGCGTATGGTTCCACAATGATCCAACTGTGAGGAGAGAAGATTGGTATCCGAAGCACTTGCTCAGCTATCTTGTGTGAAGTTAGCCATGACTCCACAATCATACGTGACTCTCTTTGAATCGATGCATTCCACACGAAAATGTCGTCCATATGACCATAATGCACTGTACTTTTTGTACTATAAAAGAGCATCATTAAAATAATGAAGATGCATCTATTTTATAGCATATATTGCCACAAATAATTACTTAATTACGTCAAGAGGTAAGAAACTTACATGCATCATACATCCAGATGATAACTCTCGCTCGCGCTTATTTATTGTCTCTCAATCGCGTTCGGCTTTACGTAGAGCCAGTTGTAGCCAATCAAGTGACATGTGAGTGGGGAGAAGAGCCAGATCTTGTGGATATGGTTGCGATCGCCTGTACATTACTCTGAATCTCATCCTTGCATTTATTCTTTCTGCTTTGGCTACTTCATATCTCTCAATCCACTTCTGCATCTCTGGGCTATTGAGGATACAAAACTAATTGAATTTCTCCATTTGCTCTTCGCTCATCTTTCTTTCAATCCCTTTTCCTTGGGGAACCTCGCCAATGATGCGATCATCATCCTTGTTATGCCAAGCTTGCGGCATATCGGGATCCGTGGATGCAAATAGCTCCGTGATATATACTAATGACTCTTGCACAAGCCATCCCTCTACCATGCTTGCTTCTAGTCTTGCTCTTTGTCTTACAAATCCCTTCAAAGTTTTCATAAACTGCTCGAGAAAAAACATCCATCGACAATGAACGGTACCTGCAATAGCCACCTCATCAACTATGTGCACAAGCAAGTGGACTTGAGTTGTCATAATGCTTGAGGGAAAGTGCTTCTCAAGAAAGCATACGGCTTTGATGGATTTCACCCTAGCCTTCTCGATGCTCGATATGGAGATCTCTTTTTGAGATATCCACCTATTTCACATGTCCATGTAAGATATTTTCATAATCAGTCCAGATTATTAGCTTAAATTGAAGAAAATGCAATCAATGTGATTTGATAGTAAGCATACCTCACAATACCACTGATCTTGACTATAGCATTTCTAGTTAGGATGAACTATCAAAGCAACAAAGAAGTCATGTCAACAATATAAAATAATCATAATTATGCTAACGCATACGATTATCGGTACACTAATTCTACAGCTTAGGATACTTGTAAGACCTTATGCCAATCATGGGACTTGTGCCCACTGAGCTTATTGTCTTTTGAAAATGCTCCTTTCAAGCAATGCATGTACCCTATCAATGTTTGAAAAGAGGCAATGTCCACCTTGACCGCTGCCTCCTACCTCGTAGAGAGGATCCACCTTGCTTTCAGGAGGACAACTTTTCCCGAAGCATGCACTTGGGGCCACAAATGAGACATCCTATTCATAGCACGCAAGTCTTCTCCCACTCCTCTTGACTCTTTGGAACCAACCAAGTGTTCCCAAATAGTAGCCCCCAAATAGAAGCCAGACGCGCTTGTAGACGCACTTTTAGACATGCTCTGAGATGCGCCTATAGACGCGCTCCGACAGACGGGATTTCTAAAAAGTAGAAAAGGACATTGCGCCTGACACAAAAACGTGACACTAATACCCAGATCATGCGCTTCTTGGATACGAGAAAGTACAAATCTGAAGAGAGCAAACTTCCAAACAAGATCAACTGCAAAAAGACTTACTTGGATAAAGGTATGGAAGGTTCTTCTCTCTTTTTCAAAGTTGCTTCTCCTCCTTGTTCGTCCTCCTCTCCTTTAAGCTTAGAAGTAAGTGTGGGTGCCTTTCTCTTGAGTGTAAGCTTGGAAGTAAGTATGGGAGCCTCCCTCTTAAGCGTCGAAACTATGAATCTGCTAATAAAAAAGGAAGCAAGCCACGCGAAGTATAAGTATTGTAAAGAAAAGCAAAGCGAGCGGTGCGCCAAAAAGCAGGTTTAAAAGCCACGTCTATAGTCGCGTCTAATAGCGCGTCTATAGGCGCGTCTAAATACACAGAGTAGACACACGTTTAGACGTGCCTTTAGACGCGATTTTAGATGCGACTATAGACGCGGCTATAGACGTGCCACAGATTTTAAATTAAACATTTGAAGAAGAGCAAATTTGGTGGGTTATTTGTTTGTAGGATGTCTTCATCTTCAACAAGTAGCTCCAGTGAGGATGAATCCCTCCGTATCCACCATCGTGAAATGTGGTTGAGCAAAAAATCAAATGTTTGTGTGATCGATGTCGAGGAAACATGTATCGTGCACGCAGGATTACACTCAATCATATCTCAAAGTATGGAGAATGGGATGTGACCGTAAACAGGGTAAGGGTTTGTAAGTTAAGGTGTATTCAGATACCTATGGGTGTTCATATGTTTGAGTTATGATCCCGTTTTAATTTGATACAGGATGCAGTGCCACACCCGCATATGTTACCCTATGCCCGTCGTGAGGAGGCGAAGCGTCGGCGATATGAGGTGGGATCTTCAGGAGGGACCGTTACGGATGCATGGAGTGATGGTGATAGTAGCCCTCCGCCATTACCTCATGAAGCCGTGGAGGAGGAGGTGTTTGATGATATGGTGTGGGATTTATATGTCCATCAAGGGAGGGATAATAGCATGGAGCAGGATGATCTTTTTACTGCAGCATCGACTCCACTGTTTGAGGGGTGCACATTCTCTGTTCTACGTGCCTCCCTTGAGTTACTAAACTTGCAAACTATCTATGGATGGAGCAATGCAAGTTTGAATGCATTACTCAAGTAAGCTTTAAAGTCGATTTTGCAAACATGGTGAATTATGCTAGTGGGTCAATTACTCGAATGCTTTTCCTCATTTATGGTCTTCACGTGCAGGCTATTGTGTAAAATGCTTCCAAGGGAGAATAAACTACCGACCTCAAGAGATATGGCAAGGCAACATGGGAGGATCTACGTACCACAAGGAGGATGCATGAAGCTTGGCCTCAAGAGAGACCAAATGGGCATGTTTTTTTACCTCATGCACCGTGGATGTTATCAAAGCTAGAGATGGCGACGGTGAAGCGCGCTATTACTACAATTCGTACTCCCACTGGATGCATGAGGTGTTTGAAGGGAGCCTTTACAAAGAGTTAGAAAAGAGGTATAGAGCAATTATATGGCTTGAAATCTCATGATTGGCACAAGATGCTCCAAGTAAGTATTTTATGTGCATAATTTCTTTTTCCTTTCAAATTTGTGAGTGAAAAGCTATAAGCAACTAATCAACCACCTCCTCGCGGGTTCAGTTCATACTACCTACTAGCATTTCACGTAGTGCATCGAAGGATGTGAAAGATTGTATTTACAAGATGGGCGAGCTTGTGAGGTATGTGAGCTCAAAGGAAATAGATCCCACCACGCTTGAGAATGCTCGAGTTATGTCAGTGGAGGCGGTTTGTTTAGTGGAGGAGACATTTCCACGTTCTATTCTCACAAGCCAACTACATCTCATAGTGCATTTGGTGGATGAGATTGCTATATGCGGTACTATACATGCACGATGGTTGTTCTTCCTCGAGCGCTTCATGAAAACCTTGAAGGGCTTTGTGAGACAAAATGCAAGACCCGAAGGTAGCATGGCCGAGGGTTGGTTGGTACAAGAGTCACTTGTATATATTTCTGAGTTTCTTGTTGATGTGGATAGCTCTCTCCCACGACTATGGAGAGATGATGAAGACCTAAGGATGACCTCTATTGTGCCTCAAGGGAAAGGACGCAACAAAGTAATAGACACGGAATTGCATAATAGTATCAACCTCTTTTGCGTGCTTAATAGTGATGTGATGAAAAGATGGGTGACAAGATACGAGGATGCAAAGGCAAGAAGACAAGAAGAAAGGGCCCTCTTTCGTATACACCACGGATCTCGTGTGCCATACCCTCAGCATCTAAGAGCACTTCCAAAGGATATTCATGTGGATTGGCTACTTGATGAAATGAAGAAAGCAGAGAAAGACGAGGGGATGCATATCACAATGGAAGAATGGGAGTATGCTAGGGGATGCATGAGCAAGGTCGGTATATAGAATGTTATGCATAAGTTAGGAGCTTTCAATAATTTAGATTGCTTATTTAATTCATTTTTTCTTGGTGTAGTGCACTATGTTCAATGCTATATGGTGTGAGCGCAAGCATTTTCGAACACAACGGATTGATGATAAGAGAAACACACAAGATTGCGGCGTCATTGCTAGCTTTGAGGGAGCCAATGGAACCATGGATGATTATTGTGGCATAATCCAAGATATTATTATGCTTGACTTTCGACGCTTCTTTGTGTATGTTTTGGATGTAAAGTGGTTTAAGGACGTGGTGGAAAGAGGCCCTAATGCAACAATCAAACGCCATGCAAGTGGCTTTGTAACTATTGACTCCACAAAGTTTTGGCAAAGTAGGAAGGACACACTAGTACTACCGCAACAATGTGAACAGGTATTGTGCACACATATAAAAATACTCGCTTTTAAATATTTGATGCAAGAAAAGTAACATGATTGTATTTGTGTTTGAATTAGGTTGTCTATCAACCAATGGTGGATAATAATAGATGATGGCATGTCATACCTATTATGCCATGTTCCAAAGTGATGTATAGTACATTTACTAATATGGAGCGTATGGAGGATGATCATGGCCATGGACGTGATGATGACCGTGATACAAGAGAGGAGGATGTTCATGAGATAGGAGATACAGATATTGAGGCCATTACCTGTGAGGACGAGCCTACCATTCGAGATGCTGATTTCGATGAGCACATGAGTGGCACAAGTAGTAGTGGGTTGAATGTATTTGTAGATCTAAACACTTGTTTGGATTTTGAAGTAGATAGTTTGGCAAGGGTTGATCTCATTGAGGATGAGATTGAACCGTAGCCCCATAATTGATATTGCCAAAACTGTTTTACATATTGTCTCATTCTCCTCATCTCACTTAATTCTTGTATATGTGGGCTTGCAAAAAATTATGTGCTTTGGTAATCATGGGCAATGTTTGGAAAGCAATGATGTACACCAAAATCTCACTTTCTGTATTCTCTGGTTTGCATCTATTTACGCGTCTAAATGCGCGTCTGATTCTCAGTGTAAACGCGCAAATAAACGCGCTAATACACGCGCAAATAGACGCGCTAATAAACGAGATGTTAGACGGGCCTGTATTTTCTCAGATTAGACGCGCACATAGACGTGGTAATTTACGCGCAAATAGACGAGCTTTTAGATGCGCCCATAATTCCTCTACTAAAGCAACGCCTATAGACGCGCTCGCTATTTTGCGCGTCTACCAAGCGCGTCTATAGTTGCTTTGTGTTGTTGTGTTGGAGAATGCTCACTTATGTTGGGATACTTTCCAGGAACAAATAGAGTGCTTGGTTGACCATAAATGACTTGGCTGAGAGTGTTGAAATTCATTTGATGAGTATATGGAGACAAACTACAAGTGCAAAGATGATGGCAAACTGAAGACCTAAGGCTTCTATGTTGGGCACTCATTTATTATCTTGGGATCCTTATGTCTGTTTTTTTTTTTGTGTCTTGATGGCTGGTTTCACTACTACACACCGATCCTATTGCGATGTTTAAGTACTGACGTTTAGTGCGCATGGGGTGCTAATCATCGATATGGAAAGTGCATCCCGTAAAGCATCACTATATAGCGACTTTAGGCAAAGGTCGCTATATAGCGATGATCACAAAAGTCACTATATAGCGACGTTTATCAAAAATGTAAGTGTTGCTATATAGCGACATTGAGATACTATTTTATAGCAACGTTTTCCAGAGAGATTTTTTACTCATATACGCCTTAAAAGTTAGTCTTTTCCAATGATAAATTCTTTTAAATTTTCATACATGTTTGATCTTTTGAGAGAATAAAAGTATGAGAGCATGTACATCAAGCCTTTGAAGCTCATATATTCATGTCCAAGTTTGAGATGAAAAAAATCAATGAAGAGCATTTACATCAACTGTTTCAGCCAAGTCTAACGTGCCAAACAAGTCTATCTCTAACTTTATACCGAGTTGATCTCCTATATCATCATCGTACTCTAGCATCCTACTACGTTCACCTAAAAGTACTTGATCATATTCTTCAATAAAGTGTGGTGATTCTTGATGATCGTTGTCTTCTTCCTCAATATCATGATCTCCATCTTCCTCCCGTGCAATGTCATTATGCGCATCTTCCTCTTGGGTCATATTGTGATCTTCATCTTCTTCACTAGATTCATCGGGATCAATTGGATCCGGCATTGGTAGTGGCATCTCCATATCGACATCTCAATCTTCAAAAATTTGCTTACTTTGTGGTTCAACTTGCATCACGTACCACCATCTTGGATCAGAACGATCCGGATGAAAAACCACCTATATTGAAGATGGGTGCCAAACGTCGTCAATTATATATATGAAATTATGCTCAAGTACATGTATCAATGGATCTTTAAAAACAAAAGCTTCGATTAATTAAATCATTAGTATGCACCTGCTCACAGTGCTCAGGAAGAACAAAAGTATCACTTTCATCAGTCCAATGTTTGGCACTACAAGGCATAGGCCATTTTCCGACGGAAATACCGCCGCTTTTTACATTAAATTTTTTTTTTTTCACGAGCGCAAAGGTCGCTATAAAAGTCGTTAAAATCGTCAGAAAAGGAGCGTCGCTATAAACCGTCGCTATATAGCGACGCTGATAATCGTCGCTATATAGCGACGATGTAAACGTCGCTATATAGCGACCCTGTAAATCGTCGCTATATGGCGACACTGGTAAACATCGCTATATAGCGACGATTAACAGAAGTAAAAAAAAAGGGTTAGTGGGGCTAAACAGGGCTTCCTTTTGGCCCTGTTTAGCCCCACTAATCCTTTTTTTTTTTTGTAATTACAAAAGAAAGTTTTTTATAACAAAATTTCCCTTGCTTGCAGGGTGATACAAAATTGTTCTTGTGAACGATGAGGAAGAAATGCATATACATATACAACTGTGTTTGTAACAAAATTACCCTGTGAAAGGGCGATACAAAATTGCTCAAACGAGCGGATATACAAAATGCTACTACCACTACTCATCCGAATCCGAATCATCTTCGTCTTGTTGGCCTGTTCCTTGGTCCTCGACACCTGCGTCTTCTCCCTCGTCCTCGACACCTGCGTCTTCTCCCTCGTCCTCGGCACCTGCATCCGATCCTTGCCCCTGTTGATCGCTCGCCTCCGATGATGGGACGCTTGAGCTTTAACCCTAAGAGTGAACCATATAAATCGAAAATTAGATTGGAACTTAAATTAAAAAGTGAGATTACAAGTAGGAGTAAACTTATACCGTGCGAGCAGCCACCTCAGCCCAATCGACTGTCGCTCCCATTGCCTCTTGCTCAATGAACCACGGCTTTGTTCCTATCCGAAATGCGCACCGCGTCTCTGCATCCGTAGGAAGACGACCCATCGCAGCTTGCTGTGGATCCAATTTACGAGAGTTAGAGTTAGCTAAAGTGCATGTAATATGTAAGTAAAACAAATAGAACAATACATTAGATGGGAAGAAGTAGACTTACCACGGTTGCCTCGAACGCATACCATCCGCCTGCACCAAAGTGCGAAGTACCTACGACGTCCAGCCGTCTCTTCGCAGCCCTCCTCTGACCCTCGAACATTTAGGGATGGTCCCTATGTTGCTTCTTGAAGTACTTCCAATCAGCTTTGTCTGCCCAGCTGGGTTTAGCCAACCCCTTTGTAATGGAAGTACGCAAGGTTGATCTGCGATGCTTTAGGACCAAACCCATGCGCTCGAGCATATAATTGTTATTAAACTCCACATTTGGTGGATTAGGGTATCTTTTTTTTAACTCATCGATCACCGCTTGCTTCTTTTGGGCATCTTGATATCGCCAATCTATATTTATGCTGCTCTTGAAGTGATGACTCATCAACCTCCTCATGGCGGCCATCACTGCTTTGCCCTTTTTGTCTTCTATTATCTCTCCGGCAGATGTGATTTGATAGGAGAGATCCCCTGATGAGTAAGGGGGACTGACGGTAGCAGAGTCTAAAGGAGTGGAAGCTGCGCGACCGCTTCCGGATCGAGGAGTAGCAGTGGGAGTAGGAGAGGGACAGGGACCTGACTGATACTGTGTCTCCGGACCAAGTGGAGACCTAAAGGAGCGTGAGTGTGCTGACTCGTCTACATCTCCTGAGTCAGCACAACATGAGCCGCCCATCCTACTCTTCCTTCCCTTGCGGGAGGCATGCGCAGGTGATGATCCCGCGGTCGAAGGGGCGCGAGGGGATGGCTGGGCAGTACGTCCACCCGTCGGTGTAGGGGAAGGAATTGCGGAGGTCCTTTGAGAGAGCAGAGAGAAGAATCTCGCTGCCTCCTCATCGCTCATCTGCGCTACAAACTCGTCAGGAGTCCCGACAAAGCCATGCGCGGCTAGCAAAGGAGTTTCCTGAGGGGTAGTCGCAGTGCTACGTGGAAGAGGGGTCGGACCAGGGGTAGTCGCAGTGCTAGGACCGAGAAGAGTCAGACCAGGGGTAGTCCTCGGGGTAGTCGCCTGAGAGGAATCAAAGTCCTCTGGAGCATATAGATCGTGAGCTCTCCTCCTGCGAGGCTGTCCGTACTCGTCGGATGAGCGACGTGATCCCATGTCTAACATAGACACAAACACGAAAACAGAAAACAAAAAACAAACATGAGCATTCTCATAGGCATAGGCATAGGCAAGAAGAAAGAAGAGGGAAAGGAAAGAAGAGGGAAAGGAAAGAGGGAAAGAAGAGGGAAAGGAAAGAGGGAAAGAAGATGGAAAGGAAAGAAAAGAATGAGAATGAGGAAATAGAGAATGAGAGAAGGGGGAAATAGAGAAGGGGAAAGAGATGAGGGAAAATAGAGAAGGAGAGAAGGGGGAAATAGAGTGGGAAATAGAGAATGAGCTTATGCGGAAATAGAGAATGAGATTATGCTTCTCTCATTCTCTATTTCCGCATAAGCTCACGCATAAGCATGAGCTTATGCGGAAACTTAAGCATAAGCTCATGCTCATGCATGAGCATAAGCATGAGCTTATGCTTATGCTTATGCTTAAGCATAGGCATCGGAAATAGAGAAGGAGCTTATGCATAAAATAGAGAATGAGTTTCCGCATGCTTATGCTCATGCGGAAAAAGAGAAGGAGCTTATGCGGAAAAAGAGAAGGAGAGAAGCTTATGCGGAAACTCATTCTCTATTTCCGCATAAGCTCCTTCTCTTTTTCCGCATGAGCTTATGCTTATGCTCATGGGTGAGCATGAGCTTATGCTCATGTTTCTGCATAAGCTCACGCAAAAGCTTATTTCATTCTCTATTTCCGCATAAGCTTCTCTCATTCTCTATTTCCGCATAAGCTTCTCTCATTCTCTATTTCCGCATAAGCTTCTTATGCAGAAAAAGAGAAGGAGCTTATGCATAAAAAGAGAAGGAGGAGCTTATGCGGAAAAAGAGAAGGAGCTTATGCGGAAATAGAGAATGAGAGAAGCATAAGCTTCTCTCATTCTCTATTTCCGCATAAGCTTATGCGGAAACTTAAGCATAAGCTCATGCTCATGCATGAGCATAAGCTCATGCTTATGCTCATGCGGAAAAAGAGAAGGAGCTTATGCATAAAAAGAGAAGGAGGAGGTTATGTGGAAAAAGAGAAGGAGCTTCTCTCATTCTCTATTTCCGCATAAGCTCATGCATAAGCATAAGCTCATGCTCATGCATGAGCATAAGCATGAGCTTATGCTCATGCGGAAAAAGAGAAGGAGCTTATGCATAAAAAGAGAAGGAGGAGCTTATGCGGAAAAAGAGAAGGAGCTTATGCTCATGCAGAAAAAGAGAAGGAGGAGCTTATGCATAAAAAGAGAAGGAGGAGCTTATGCGGAAAAAGAGAAGGAGCTTATGCAGAAATAGAGAATGAGAGAAGCATAAGCTCCTCTCATTCTCTATTTCCGCATAAGCTTATGCGGAAAAAGAGAAGGAGCTTATGCGGAAATAGAGAATGAGAGAAGCATAAGCTTCTCTCATTCTCTATTTCCGCATAAGCTTATGCGGAAACTTAAGCATAAGCTCATGCTCATGCATGAGCATAAGCATAAGCATAAGCTCAATCTATGCTCATGCAGAAAAAGAGAAGGAGCTTATGCATAAAAAGAGAAGGAGGAGCTTATGCGGAAAAAGAGAAGGAGCTTATGCGGGAATAGAGAAGGAGCTTATGCTCATGCGGAAAAAGAGAAGGAGGAGCTTATGCATAAAAAGAGAAGGAGGAGCTTATGCGGAAAAAGAGAAGGAGCTTATGTGGAAATAGAGAATGAGAGAAGCATAAGCTTCTCTCATTCTCTATTTCCGCATAAGCTCATGCATAAGCATAAGCTCATGCTCATGCATGACCATAAGCATGAGCTTATGCTTATGCTTATGCTTGAGCATAAGCATAAGCATAAGCTCATGCTTATGCTCATGCAGAAAAAGAGAAGGAGGAGCTTATGCATAAAAAGAGAAGGAGGAGCTTATGCGGAAAAAGAGAAGGAGTTTATGCGGAAAAAGAGAAGGAGCTTATGCTCATGCGGAAAAAGAGAAGGAGGAGCTTATGCATAAAAAGAGAAGGAGGAGCTTATGCGGAAAAAGAGAAGGAGCTTATGCGGAAATAGAGAATGAGAGAAGCATAAGCTTCTCTCATTCTCTATTTCTGCATAAGCTTATGCGGAAAAAGAGAAGGAGCTTATGCGGAAATAGAGAATGAGAGAAGCATAAGCTTCTCTCATTCTCTATTTCCGCATAAGCTTATGCGGAAACTTAAGCATAAGCTCATGCTCATGCATGAGCATAAGCATAAGCATAAGCTCATGCTTATGCTCATGCGGAAAAAGAGAAGGAGCTTATGCATAAAAAGAGAAGGAGGAGCTTATGCGGAAAAAGAGAAGGAGCTTATGCGGAAATAGAGAAGGAGCTTATGCTCATGCGGAAAAAGAGAAGGAGGAGCTTATGGATAAAAAGAGAAGGAGGAGCTTATGCGGAAAAAGAGAAGGAGCTTATGCGGAAATAGAGAATGAGAGAAGCATAAGCTTCTCTCATTCTCTATTTCCGCATAAGCTCATGCTTATGCTCATGCGGAAAAAGAGAAGGAGGAGCTTATGCATAAAAAGAGAAGGAGGAGCTTATGGGGAAAAAGAGAAGGAGCTTATGCGGAAAAAGAGAAGGAGCTTATGCTTGGTTGGTTGGTTCCAAGGACTCGAGAGGAGTGCGAGAAGACTTGCGTGCTATGAATAGGATGTCTCGTTTGTGGCCCCAAGTGCATGCTTCAGAAAAAGTTGTCCTCCCGAAAGCAACGTGGATCCTCTCTACGAGGGAGGAGGCAACGATCAAAGCAGACATTGCCTCTTTTCAAACACCGACAAGGTACATGCGTTGCTTGAAAGGAGCATTTTCAAAGGACAATAAGCTTAGTGGCCTCAAGTCCCATGATTGGCACAAGGTCTTACAGGTATTCTAAGTAGAATTAGTGTACCGATAATAGTGATGCGTTAACGTAATTATTATTATGTTATATTGTTGACATGATTTCATTGTTGCTTTGATAGTTCATCCTTCCAATTACAATAAAAGGGTGCTTACAAGAAGATGTTAGAAATGCTATATTCAAGATCTGTGGTATTGTGAGGTATGCTTACTATCAATTCGCATTATGTATTTTCTTCATGGACATGTGAAATAGGTAGATATCTCAAATATCTTACATATGCATGGACATGTGAAATAGGTGGATATCTCAAAAGGAGATCTCTATATCGAGCATCGAGAAGGCTAGGGTGGAATCCATCGAAGCCGTATGCTTGCTTGAGAAGCACTTTCCCTCAAGCATTATGACAACTCAAGTCCACTTGCTTGTGCACATAGTTGATGAGGTGGCTATAGCAGGTACCGTTCATAATCGATGGATGTTTTTTCTCGAGCGGTTTATGAAAACTTTAAAGGGGTTTGTAAGACAAAGAGCAAGACCGGAAGCAAGCATGGCAGAGGGATGGCTTGTGCAAGAGTCATTAGTATATATCACAGAGTTTCTTGCATCCACGGATCCTGATATGCCGCAAGCTTGGCACAACAAGGATGATGATCGCATCATTGGCGAGGTCCCCCAAGGAAAAGGGATTGAAAGAAAGATGAGCGAAGAGCAAATGGAGAAATTCAATAAGTTTTGTATCCTCAATAGCCCTGAGATGCAGAAGTGGATTGAGAGATATGAAGTGGCAAAAGCAAAAAGAATAAATGCAAGAACGAGATTCAGAGTAATGTACAGGCGATCACAACCATATCCACGAGATCTGGCTCTTCTCCCTACTCACATGTCACTTGATTGGCTACAACTGGCTGTACGTAAAGCCGAACGTGATGGAGAGACAATAAACGAGCGCGAGCGGGAGTTATCATCTGGATGTATGGTGCATGTAAGTTTCTTATCTCTTGACGTAATTAAGTAATTATTTGTGGCAATATATGCTATAAAATAGGTGCATCTTCATTGTTTTAATGATGCTCTTTTACAGTACAAAAAGTACAGTGCATTATGGTCATATGGACGACATTTTCGCGTGGAACGCATCGATTCAAAGAGAGTCACGTATGATTGTGGAGTCATGGCTAACTTCACACAAGATAGCCGAGCAAGTGCTTCGGATACCAATCTTCTCTCCTCACAGTTGGATTATTGTGGAACCATACGCGACATCTATGAAATTGATTTCAGACGATTTACTATTTTCATTCTTGATGTAAAATGGTTTAGAACTACTTACAACGGTCCCCATGCGACAGTGAGAAAAGATAGTAGCGGTCTCTTTGCAATAGACTCCACCAAACATTGGACCGATGAAAGTGATACTTTTGTTCTTCCCGAGCACTGTGAGCAGGTGCATACTAATGATTTAATTAGTCGAACCTTTCGTTTTTAAAGTCCATTGATATATATATAATTGACGACATTTGGCACGTGATTTTTCATCTTCAATATAGGTGGTTTTTCATCCGGATCGTTCTGATCCAAGATGGTGGTACGTGATCCAAGTTGCACCACGAAGTAAGCAGATTTTTGAAGATCGAGATGTGGATATGGAGATGCCATTACCAATTCTGGATCCAATTGATGAATCTAGCGAAGAAGATGTAGATCACCATATGAGGCAAGAGGAAGATGCGCATAATGACATCGCACGGGAGGAGGATGGAGATCACGATATTGACGAGGAAGACAACAATCATCAAGATCAATCACCACACTTAAGATTTATTGAAGAAGATGATCAAATACTTTTAGGTGAACGTACGATACTAGAGTACGATGATGATATAGGAGATCAACTCGGTATAGAGTTGGAGATAGACTTGCTTGGCGCCTTAGACTTTGCTCAAGATGAAACAGTTGATGTAAATGCTCTTATTTGATTTTTCTCATCTCAAACTTGGACATGAATATATGAGCTTCAAAGGCTTGATGTACATGCTCTCATTTTTTTATTCTCTATGAGCTCAAACATGTATGAAAATTTAAAAAATTTTGTCATTGGAAAAAACTAAATTTTAAGGCTTTAAAAAAAAAAAAAACCTCTCTGTAAAAGCGTCGCTATAATATTTTGTCTCAGTGTCGCTATATAGCGACTTTTGGCAAAAGTCGCTATATAGCAACGATTTACGAAACCCGATTTTTATAACGACGATTAGCGCTAAGCGGGCGCTAAACGTCGGTACGTAAACGTCGCAATAAGATGCGTGTGTAGTAGTGTGGTGGAGTCTATTGCAAAGAAACCACTACTATCTTTTCTCACTATTGCATGGGGACCGTTGTAAATAGTTCTAAACCATTTTACATCAAGAATGAAAATACTAAATCGTCTGAAATCAGCTTCATACATTTCGCGTGTGGTTCCACAATGATCCAACTGTGAGGAGAGAAGATTGGTATCCGAAGCACTTGCTCGGCTATCTTGTGTGAAGTTAGCCATGACTCCACAATCATACGTGACTCTCTTTGAATCGATGCGTTCCACACGAAAATGTCGTCCATATGACCATAATGCACTGTACTTTTTGTACTATAAAAGAGCATCATTAAAATAATGAAGATGCATCTATTTTATAGCATATATTGCCACAAATAATTACTTAATTACGTCAAGAGGTAAGAAACTTACATGCATCATACATCCAGATGATAACTCTCGCTCGCGCTTATTTATTGTCTCTCAATCAGGTTCGGCTTTACGTAGAGCCAGTTGTAGCCAATCAAGTGACATGTGAGTGGGGAGAAGAGCCAGATCTTGTGGATATGGTTGCGATCGCCTGTACATTACTCTGAATCTCGTCCTTGCATTTATTCTTTCTGCTTTGGCTACTTCATATCTCTCAATCCACTTCTGCATCTCAGGGTTATTGAGGATACAAAACTTATTGAATTTCTCCATTTGCTCTTCGCTCATCTTTCTTTCAATCCCTTTTCCTTGGGGAACCTCGCCAACGATGCGATCATCATCCTTGTTATGCCAAGCTTGCGGCATATCGGGATCCGTGGATGCAAATAGCTCCGTGATATATACTAATGACTCTTGCACAAGCCATCCCTCTACCATGCTTGCTTCTAGTCTTGCTCTTTGTCTTACAAATCCCTTCAAAGTTTTCATAAACTGCTCGAGAAAAAACATCCATCGACAATGAACGGTACCTGCAATAGCCACCTCATCAACTATGTGCACAAGCAAGTGGACTTGAGTTGTCATAATGCTTGAGGGAAAGTGCTTCTCAAGCAAGCATACGGCTTTGATGGATTTCACCCTACCCTTCTCGATGCTCGATATGGAGATCTCTTTTTGAGATATCCACCTATTTCACATGTCCATGTAAGATATTTTAATAATCAGTCTACAGATTATTAGCTTAAATTGAAGAAAATGCTCGGGGGGGTCACTCATCATATGTAACCCTATCACGTGAGTTCAACAGAAGGATTTTTTTTATTTCTAAAATTTACAGAAATAAATATACATAAGGGACTATTTAAAATAGTTTTGGAAAAAATTTACAGATTTGTATAGAAAAGGGGTACATTTTATTAATGAAATTTTTTTACAGATAAGGGACTTTAAATATAGGCCTTGAACGCACGTGATATAGAGGGTTTATACATAGTGACCCCCCCGAGAGAAAATGCAATCAATGTGATTTGATAGTAAGCATACCTCACAATACCATTGATCTTGACTATAGCATTTCTAGTTAGGATGAACTATCAAAGCAACAAAGAAGTCATGTCAACAATATAACATAATCATAATTATGCTAACGCATCACGATTATCGGTACACTAATTCTACAGTTTTGGATACTTGTAAGACCTTATGCCAATCATGGGACTTGAGCCCACTAAGCTTATTGTCTTTTGAAAATGCTCCTTTCAAGCAATGCATGTACCCTGTCAGTGTTTGAAAAGAGGCAATGTCCACCTTGACCGCTGCCTCCTACCTCGTAGAGAGGATCCACCTTGCTTTCGGGAGGACAACTTTTCCCAAAGCATGCACTTGGGGCCACAAATGAGACATCCTATTCATAGCACGCAAGTCTTCTCGCACTCCTCTCGACTCTTTGGAACCAACCAAGTGTTCCCAAATAGTAGCCCCAACATTCTTGAAGATATACATGGGATCCAAGAGATGATTGATTTGTAACTCACCCCAATAAGGAAGCTCGTAAAAGATCGATAGCCTCTTCATACCAAGAGGACGTTCCTCTCCATTTGCCCTCCAAGCTTGAATCCAGTCACTTGCCTTCAAATATGATGGTGGTGGATCAAGTTGACCTCCACGTGCGAGATGGTCCAGTGGAAGGTATCGAGCATGACCTTCATAAACCTTCTCTTATGCTCATGCATAAGCATAAGCATGAGCATATGTCTCCTTCTCTTATGCTCATGCTTATGCTTATGCATGAGCATAAGAGAAGGAGACATATGCTCATGCTTATGCTTATGCTTATGCATGAGCATAATAGAAGGAGACATAAGCGAGGGAAAAGAGGGGGGAAAAGAGATTGAAAGATGAAAAAAAGAAGAGAAGAGAAGGAGGGAAAAAGAGATTGAAAAAGGGGGAAAAAGAAGAGGGGAAAAAGAAGAGACGGAAGAGGAGAGAAGAGGGAAAGTGAGAGTGCTCTCAACGGAAGCAAGAACGGAAGAGGGAGAGAGAGAGACAGAGAGCCACACAAGTTTTGGTGGGTGCAGAACCACCCTAATCTTCTTTTTCATTCATTTATATATGTGTTTGAGTATTGTACATAACCGGAGTAAAGGCACAGTGACCTTTAACCCCCACAACCTCCCACTTGAAGGACAATGTGCCTTTAAGGGAGAACAACTAGTGAGCATACTATCCAATGCCCATCAATACACGATAATACTCAAACCACTGACTAGGTAGACTCTTCGTTAGCATATCTGCAAGGTTATCATCTATATGAACCTTGACAAGCTCTATGCGCTTGTCCTCAAGTACCTCCCTGATGAAATGGGACCTGACCTCAATGTGTTTGGTCTTTGCATGAAAGACCAGATTCCGTGCTAGCTGAATAGCACTCATGGAATCACTATGCAATGTCGGTACACCTGTATGAATCCCCAAATCTCCCACTAGCCGATCAAGCCATATAGCCTCCTTGCAACCCTCTGTGGCTGCAACATACTCAGCCTCTGTGGTAGACAAAGCAATGCACTTCTGTGTGCAAGACATCCATGACACTGCACCACCTGCAAAGGTGAACACATAACCAGAAGTGGATCTCTTACTATCCACATGCCCTGCATAGTCTGAATCTGTGTACCCAAGTACACGCATGTCTCCTCTACCAAAGTAATTGCACATCTCCTTGGTACCCTTCATGTACCTCATGATGCACTTAACTGCCTCCCAATGCCTCTTTCCTGGATTAGCCATATACCGTCTAACAACTCCCACTGCAAAATGTCTGGTCTAGTAGCTATCATAGCATACATAAGACTCCCAACTGCTGATGCATAAGGAACCTTGGCCATCATGGCCCTTTCCTCATCTGATTTGGGACTATCTGTATGACTCAGTTTCACATATGGAGGCAATGGAGTACTCACTGCCTTCCCCCCCTCCATATTGAAGCACTGCAATACTTTTGTAACATACTCTTTTTGTGAAAGCCAAAGGAGTTTCGTACTCCGATCACGCGTGATGCACATACCAAGAATATGACCTGCAAGTCCCAAATCCTTCATATCAAAGGCCTCATGCAACTTGGCCTTTAATGCATCTAGCTCATAAGTATTCTTGCTAGCCAATAGCATATCATCCACATATAGTGCCAAGATTATCAGGCTATTATCCTTAGCCCTTTTAGTGTAGAGGCAGTGATCAATTTCACTCCTTCTAAAACCCTAGGACCGAATGAAAGCATCAAACTTCTGATACCATTCTCTAGGCACTTGCTTAAGACCATAGAGACTCTTCTTCAGCTTGCAAACTAAATGCTCTTTGCCCTTTTCTTCAAAGCCTTCCAGCTGCACCATGTAAATTTCCTCATGCAAATCCCCATGCAAGAAAGCTGTCTTGACATCCATCTGCATAAGCTCCATATCCTCTGATGCCACTAGTCCAAGCATGCATCTAAGTGTGGTCATCTTCACAACTAGAGAGAATATCTCATCAAAGTCCACACCCTTCTCTTGCTTGAACCCTTTAGTGACCAAACGGGCCTTGTACCTAGGCACATCATCACCTGTGACCTTCATTTTGTAGACCCATTTACATGGCAATGCTTTCTTTCCATGTGGCAAAGAAACCAAGTCCCAAGTCTTATTCTTCATAAGTGAACTCATCTCTGATTGCATAGCATACTCCCACTTGCGTTGATCCTCACGCATCATAGCCTCTCTGTAGCAAGAAGGCTCCCTGCAATCAGTAAGCATCACATAGTCTACCCCTGGAACAAACTTATCAGGCGGTCTAGACACTCTAGATGATCTTCTCAAGAGCATTTCAGCTTGCTGTCCCACCTGCATATCAGCCACATTTGGCTCATCATTTCCACTAATAGATGATCCATCATCTACCCTTGATTGTATACCTGTGGGAGTACTTGGTGGTACCATTTCTTGCACATTTGGTGCATGGACAGCTTGCTGTCTATCAACATATGCAGGTGGATTCACATCCTGGAAAGTGATTCTCCTCATTTCCACATCCCTCATGGGTGCCTTATGCATCTTCTTCTCATTGAAGACTACATCATGGCTGCGTATGATCTTCTTTGCTTCTAGATCCTAGAGACGGTAGCCCATCTCTCCACTTTCACCATAACCCAGAAAGATGCATTTCCTAGACTTAGGATCTAGCTTCTTTCGAAGCTCTTTTGGCACATGTGCATATGCCTCACACCCAAATATACGCAAATGAGAGTAAGAGGGCTTCTTGCCACTCCATGCCTCTTCAGGAATACCACCATCCAAACTCTTACTAGGTGATCTATTGATCACATGCACTGCAGTCTTCATTGCCTCAGCCCAAAAACCACCAGAAAGACTTGCGTTGGAAAGCATGCATTGCAACCTTTCTTGAATGGTACGGTTCATCTTTTTTGCAACTGGATTTTGCTCTGGAGTACGAGGGGATGTGAGCTCCCTCTTGATCCCACGTGTATCACAGAAATGCTGAAAGTCATGAGAGAGATACTCTCCACCATTGTCAGTCCGTAGGCATTTAAGCGTTCTACCTGACTGATTCTCAACCAAGGCGAGCCATTTCTGAAATACCTGGAACACATCACTCTTCCGAGCTATAGCATAAGCCCACACTTTCCTAGTTGCATCATCAATGAATGTCACATAGTATTCAGCCCCGCCTAATGACCGTGTAGGCATGGGACCACATACGTCTGAATGCACCAAATCAAGCATTTCAAACTCTTTCTTTCCCCTTCTTTTATGGGCTGATTTAGTCTGCTTCCCATAGAGACAATGCTCACAAAATTCAAAATCAGAGAAACTCAAATGCGGTACATAACCCAAACGGCATAAGAGTTTCATTCCATTCTAGCTCATGTGCCCCAACCTGCAATGCCACAAAGAAGTGCTTGGCTGCTCGGTTATTGCAACAACATGATCAAATACCCCTGATACATGTAAGAGATACAAAGTCCCACACTTGGCACCCCTGGCCAAAGGCATAGAGCCCTTCTGAATTTTCCAACTCTGAAAGCCAAAAGTGGTGTGAAAACCAGCATCATCTAGCTGACCCACTGAAATAAGACTCTTGGTCAGCTTAGGCACATGTCTCACATGTTTCAAAACAAATGCAGACCCATTTGCAAAAGAAAACTTTATGTCACCTGCTCCCACTATGTCACATGCATAGTCATTTCCAAGATGCACACAACCTGTCTTTCCACTGTCATAAGTGGAGAACCATTCCCTATGGGGAGTAACATGGAATGAAGCATCAGAATCCAAAATCCAATCCTGGGAATATGCATCATCTAAAGTGGTAAGCAACTCTGCAGATAAACTAGACATGAAGAGAACGTCATTGTCACTATCATGTGTGACTGCATTGATCTCCTCGATCTTCACTTTTCCTTTGTCCTCCCTTGGACTCTCTTCCTTTTGATTTGCACCCCAATTTGCATTGTTTTTCTTATCCTTTTGCTCTCTTTTTAGCTTGTAGCAATCCTTTTTCATATGGCCCTTCTTGCCACAGTGGTAACACTCAATGTTCCGTGCCCTGGATTTGCTACGTGACTTCCCTCTTTCTTGGGACTTCCCCCTAAACTGTGATCTGCCCCTTTGCACATTTAAGGCTGCATCTTGCTTGTTGCCATCCATAGACTTCCGTTTAATCTCCTCGGCCAACAAGCTACCCACAACATCATCAAATTTCAGTACTCCACCAGGTGCAGAGTTACTGACAGCTGTACGGAAGGTATCCCATGAGGATGGCAATGAACATAAGAGAAATATTGCCTTAGTCTCCGCATCAAAATTCATTTTCTGAGCCTGAAGCTGGCTGAAAATAATATTGAATTCATTCAAGTGAGAAGCAATGGAGACCCCTTCCTTCATCTGCAGCTCAAACGACCTCTTCATGAGGTAAACTTTATTAGAGGCAGTTTCCTTTTCATAAGTGGCACACAGTTTCTTCCACAAATCTTCCGTAGTCTGCTCATTTACTACTGTGAAATAAACTGACTCTGCAAGATGAAGTCTAATAGTAGACTTTGCTAATGCATCCAACTCATTCCAATCATCCTTAGACATATTTGCAGGCTCAGCTTCAATCCCTGCCAAGGGTTTAATCTGCTTCTTTTGAATAAGCACATCCCTTATTTGTTCTTTCCACAAAGAAAAGTTTGTCCCATCAAACTTTTTAATGCTGAAAAACTCCTTTTCAGACATGGAAGAGGATACCATGATGCAAATGAAACAAAATTCCAAATGCTAGTGCCTGCAAGAGAGAATCACACCAAATACCAGGTGCACCCAAATGTATATGCCACAATAGAGTGAAATATCACCAAAACTCAAAGCTCAAAGCATCAAAAGATGCATCTGACTCATGTGCATATACTATGCAACCATATGAGCAAATTTGGCCCAAAAGAAAATGCCAACTGCAATGGCAATCCAAAATGCCAATAAGTGCCAAATGACTCAAGCATAAACACCGTCCACTGGCATATGCATTAATAATATCTCATCCAAGAGAGCATAGCACTATTAGTGCATCACCTGCAATGTGTCAAAGCTCTCCCTCAGCATAAAATAGCATCCATGTGCAAAGCGTCCATAAAAATAGCATCCCACAAGGCAATTTGGGCCTATCAGCACATCCAATAAGGACCACAATGCATCCAAATGGCCTATAAATCATCCACTGCAACCCAATGCATACCACGAATGAGCGCACACTGCTCAAACTGCAACCAAAGTGATCTGCATAAGGTATGCTCAAGAAATCATAGTCCCATGGTAATGACCGTTACTGAAAATAGAACGTGAGATGCCTCAAAACATGGGCGCCATTGCATAATCGGACTCAGCAAGAAAATCTACAAATATCTCTCTTCTGCCAGAACTCCAAAATCCCAACCGATGAGTGAGAAATGGGAGTCAATACTTATCCACTGCCATGTGGCATAAATCTAAGGTTTCAAAACCTTAGAATAAAAAATGCATAACAGAGAGACGAAATCGAATACACAGAGATCTATAACTCTGAAAATCCTCCACCGAATCGCGCAAGAACTGACACGTAGGGGTTTTTGGGCGTCCGGAATGCAATGGGACAGACGGTTTTCGAAACCGTGGTCTCAATCACTAGGTCCAACACACGGACTGAAAAACGTTTTTGGAAACAGAGTTGTTTGTAAACTCCACCGAAGTGCGAATGATGAGCAACATAGAAGTTTTAGGACCTCTTGAGTCCACCGGAACTGACAGATCTACAAATGGTTGCTCCAAACTTGAGTTCCAACACCCGAGCAAAAAACGTAGAAACTGACACAGTGAGTCCGAAATCCAATGAAATGATCCCAGATTCAAGAATGAAGGTGTTTCTAAGCTTCTGAAGTGAAGTGGACACCAAAAGCAAGCAATAGTTGCCTCTACAAGTCAATACGGAGTCTCTGTCATCGAACAGAACAGGGAAAAGCTCAAAAAACGACTTTTTCTTTGAAAACTCTTAACAGGCTCTCAAAACCACTTTGCAAAACCAAAGTGACTTTTCCAAAAGGCTCCTCCAAGGTCTCTGCACACTCGGATGCAAGTAAAGTCACCCACAAAGGTTCCCATAGAGCTGCTGAGCATCCAAGCATTCACGCACGCTCAGCTAGATCACCCGGGCTCTGATACCAGTTGAGAGTGCTCTCAACGAAAGCAAGAACGGAAGAGGGAGAGAGAGAGACAGAGAGCCACACAAGTTTTAGTGGGTTTAGAACCACCCTAATCTTCTTTTTCATTCATTTATATATGTGTTTGAGTATTGTACATAACCGGGGTAAAGGCACAGTGACCTTTAACCCCCACAGAAAGAAGAGGGAAGAGAGGGGAAGAGAGGGTTCCTATGCCCATCACTACAGCTAGCGCCTAAGGCACTAGCTGCAAGCCAATGCAAATAACAAAAATAACAAATGGAAAAAAGAGGAAGCACTTACCTGGAATAGTACGTCCCGCTCGGTGTTTTGTGGACTGGCCCTACAAAAGAGAGGAAACATACAATTTTTCAAATAACTAGTTAGAGGAAGGAGGAGATTAAAGAAGCAACTTCTCAAAGAGATTGGATTGAGGAGAGAAGGAGAAAGAGAAGGAAGAGAAATACAAAAAAGACTAGAAGAGGTGAGTCTTCTTTCTTTCTTGAAATCTCGTTTTTTGTCTTCAATCCTTTGAAATCAAGCATGAAAACTAGTACACAGCCTTAGCAGTACAAGGAGAAACGTGCTTCAACACTCACAAAACGAAATCTCACAAAAAACGAACCTACATTGTTCAAAGAGACTCACCTTCTTGAAAAACTTCCTTTCAAGAAACCAAAGAGGGAGAAGGGTGGAGAGGGAGCACAAGTGTTAGGAGAGGGGTGAGTAGTGGTAAGGAGTGGAGAATAGAGTGGGAGGTCATCGGAAATAGGTGGGAGGAGAGATTTCTTTGCTTACAATAGAGATTAGAGATTGCTAAAGAAAGCGCCGCACGACGCTGGTCAGTCACTATATAGTGATGCTTTTATTTAAAAGCATCGCTATATAGCGATGGAACAGAGCAAATCGTCACTACATAGCGATAGAGCAGATCAAAACGTCACTATATAGCGATGCTTTAGGGCACTTTATGTTTAAAGTTAAAAAAGAAGCTCATAGATGCTATTTTACAACTGTTAATATATTTCCTTGCAACTTATGTTGTGATTTTATAAGTGTAGATGGAAGGGACGAAGCTCGTCCGATGATGTGCCAATGCCCGGGAGCACAAAGTGGCTTACAGAGAGGTTATATTGTCATTGCACTCATTGCAAGCGAGAAGTACGACATCAACGTCGTATTATCATGCACCACTTGCGAATGTATGGGGAGGAGCCCGAACTAGTACCCACCGTTGGTGTTGCACGTGTTGATGGATTATTGGTAGTCAAAGCTATTTAAGTTCGGGTTAATAGAGGATTACCAAAAAGCGAGCAAGCCAAAAATAAAAGATTTATAAATCCCCCATTTTAGTAGCAAAAAATAATAACTTATTCAAAAGCGCATATGTTCCCTTAATGCCAGAAGGTTAAACATGCATATAACTTTAAAGCCATTAATACTAATTTCACATCATCCATGAGACAGTTTGTATGTTTAACTTCCAAGTCATTGTTTGTATCAAAGACAAACCCTACTGCAATCAAGTTCTCTCTTTCCACTAGAGTAATTGAGATCATCTTTCCAAGGACTCCTTGCATGGATTAGTCTAGATTCCATGCATATGTAAATGCTTAGGCTTTTTAACTCTGTTCACTCTTGGAACAAAACCCATGTTTCTTTGTTACTGCAAAAATATCCTTCCCTAATAATTTATTCTTACCTCCCATTAATCTTACCAATGCAGCAAATTAGCCACAAATTCATTTTTTGATGCATTAAATTTTACTAGATGGTACACAAAGACATGATAATCATCTAAAGTACGCCTTGCCATTTGATTTAACGCACTCCCTGTTTTGGCCCAAAAGAGGACATTTTCACATCCCTATATTTTGGCAAGATGTCAACATATAAACGCGCTCCCTGTTTTGGCCGAAAAGAGGACATTTTCACATCCCTATATTTTGGCAAGATGTCAACATTTGATTGTTTTGGCCCAAAATATGAGTTCTTAACATAAATGGCATAATGTTACATATCAAATCAAATGACAAGGCATGATTGAGATGAATATCATGCCTTTTTGCACCATCTAAAAAACTTGTGTGGATTAGGATATATAAATTTTGTGACACATAACCACCTTTTTGAATACATTGTACTTCAAGCAATTATTTTATAAAAAACTTAGATTCTTTCTTTGCTTGCTTGATTTTCCAACCACTTCAACTAATTGTCACTCGCTTTTTTGGGCTCGCTCGCTTTATTGACTGCCTCCGGTTAATATTGGATACCATTATGGTACGAAACCTTGAGACAAGATCTTATATTTACACGAAATCTTAAAACAGGATAAGGAGGCTGACGAGGGTACGCATATACCTTCACACTTTGAGCAAGACTATAGTCTCCTGGATGATGACGAGGGTATGGTTGACATGATGGATTCTATTTTTAGGGACACTACATCCCATGTACACATGATGTCAGAGTCTGAGGTCAAAATGCGAGAGTTGCAATCAACACAATTGTACGAGGGTGCTAGGATGTCTAAACTACGTGCTTGTCTCTCAATCTTGCATCTGCAAGTAAAGTATGGGTGGTCGGATACTAGTGTCTCAGCCTTAATGAGGTTAGCTCTTGCATTAATTTGACTCATTATTTGGATATTGTAGTGTACCGAATCATCATTATTCGAAGCCTATGTATGTTTGAATTGTGATAGGTCGCTCCAGAAGATGTTGCCTGCACCAAATACCATGCCCTCATCAAGAGATGAAGCGAAAAAGATGCTAACAACGGTGGGTATGGATTATGATACCATCCAGATGTGTGCAAAGTATTGTGACGATCGGATATGCGTTGCATTGTCGATTAGGCATAAAACATCGTTTTTGCCTTAGTGTCATGGACAACAACCAATAAAAAACATGGTCCTAGGTGTGATATTCTAAAAAGTACTTGTCAGATGGGGGAGCCACTTTGCAAGAAAGTCAATTTCAACTAGGTTGATGTGCGCTTGCCGTAATGACTATATTCTCTTTCATCATGAGCATGGAGATTTGGCTAGTTGTCAGAAGTGTGGGGAACAACGATATAGAGATGACTTGCAAGGTGAGAAGATACCGGTAAAGGTCTTCAGACACTTTCCCATCATTGCAAGAATACATCACATGTTCTGATGCAAATCCATAGCAGAGTTGATGACATGGCATGCATGTCATCAGTCCACTGATGACACATTGAGGATTCTCGTAGATTGTGTAGCTTGGAAGCACATAGACAACATTAGGGAAAAAGGGAGCTCATTTTGGGGCCCTGTAAGAAATTCACTATTTTTTTATTTATTTCTCTCCTAAAAGACCTCAAAAATAGTAAAATACGGAAACGTGGCTCAGAACTGTCAGTAAGGACTACAGAACTGTCAGTTCAGAAAGGAATAAGATAATCTTTTGTCTGACTAACACGATTTTGCATTAAATATCTCCTTAGATTTTTTTTTGTTTACCAAAGATTCCGCATCTCTTTTGCCGACGTGTGCAGGCCTTTCATAAAGAATCCATCACTGAACTTGGTGATTGCAAGTTTTCAAAATATTTACATGGATACCGCCACACTTCCACGATTCATGTTACAAAACGACTATGAGATTGACAAGCAAACTTCGCAACCTCAGAAGCACAAAAAATGGCCGATACTAGTGAGTCACTATCTCAGAAGAAGCGATTACACCATCTTCACATTGACTTAGAAGAACAATATGCTCCAGCACAAAAAAGACGAAAGGATACGGTGCTGAATGCTCAACAGTGGGAAAATATGAGAAGAGAAGGGCTTCAACATATTGACTTATGGTGCAATGGAAGCATATATCCAAAATGTCAAGTAAAAAACTCTACACCTCCATTTGTCAATCCCACCACATTACTGAGGTTTGCCAGCGATGGACAAAATGGACTTCTTGGTTATATTTCAACGTAGTCTGCATTTGCAGAAACGTATAAAATGGTGTACCTATAAGAAAAGGGGGCCAAGATACAGGAGATAGCCATTCGTGCGAAATTGGAGCAGCAGTTGCAGAATGAAATTGAGGAGCATTCAAAGAGTAAAAAAGAGTTGACAAGAGCAAGAAAGAAGAGAACCGTGCTTGGAGACAGACTACGTAGCGGGAAGATTAAAAACATTGCAAATTTGAAGGCTGGGACAGGTGCAGGATGCAAGCGAAGAATTCAGGAAGCAAGGTTAGATTGAAATTTATCATTTTGTATACTCAAAAAGGCTCTCAAATGACTATATCTATTTCGTCCATTACCGCAAAACAAGAATGGAGGTGCTGAATGATATAGGCATATTGTGTTGTTACTATAGGAAAATATTGGAGCCTGCAAAAGAAAATATGGACCCGAACCTTCTTTCCATTAAACAAATGAAAGGATTGCTTTCTTGTGGTGTAGCAAAAGGTTTGATTGAGGAAAAAAAATACAAAACAGTCAAACGCAATGTTGTAGAGGACTTTGTATCCAATAATCTCGGGGGGGTCACTATGTATAAACCCTCTATATCACGTGCGTTCAAGGCCTATATTTAAAGTCCCTTATCTGTAAAAAATTTCATTAATAAAATGTACCCCTTTTCTATACAAATCTGTAAATTTTTTCCAAAACTATTTTAAATAGTCCCTTATGTATATTTATTTCTGTAAATTTTAGAAATAAAAAAAATCCTTCTGTTGAACTCACGTGATAGGGTTACATATGATGAGTGACCCCCCCGAGCCAATAATCAAGTTGATGGCACTACAATCCAAGAGGCTCTTGATGTTAGTGGAGTTAGCACGAAGGGATATAGTTCGATTTTCCATGCAATATCCTCAACTTTGAAAGATCAAAGGATTAAACGAGTTTTACTGCCAAATCCAGCAACCGTGTGGAGGATAAGAGGTCATTTGAATGAAAGTATAGATGAGTTTATTGGGTAATATATCCATATTGAAGAAATATTTCATGGTGGTAAATGAACCACTGTGTATGACCCTTGGAACAATATATTTGTAGATCTACAACAACTTCAAAGAAGAATGGTCGAGTTTTATGTAATAACATTTGAGGAGTGCAAAGGCATTTTGAAATTTGTTATCAAACTGGATGAGTGTGAGGTTGTAAAGGAAAAGAAAATGGAAAGGGTTACTATTACATTGATGAATGGAGCACTTGATACATCATTGATTGAAGCGAGTTTGAAGTATTTTAGTGTGCAGTCGAAGAAACACATATGGTGGTTAGGCTCGTTCCAGGTATGATCATTTTTTGTTTTGTACTTGATTTTGGTCATTGTTTTCAAATCTGTTATAGTAAGACTTTTGTTTTCTATAATCTCGCAGGTGAAGACAGAAGACCATGAAACACTAGATTGGGTGTTTCACCACACGGAAATACCAAGAATAATCAAAAGACAATGCAAGGCGAGAATCTCCATGTTGCAGGAAAAGGTGATTTTCAAGTAGAGTGGCACATGGCGGGGGATCTTAAAACACTTAAGTGCATGTATAACGTTAGTAAAGGAGGCAACTCAAAGTCTCCTTGTCTTTACTGCAAAGAATCAGCTTAAGTAATGGATTCCAAAGGGTGGAAGAGAGCACCTAATAGAGATAATAAAGTTGACCCTGACTTCAAGGCCATTCTGGACATTCCACTATGTAATGTTCACATCTACACATTGCATGGTCTATGTCGAATTATTGAGAAATTGGTATTTTTGTATATTGGATTTGCTTGGAAACTCTGTCCCAAAAAAATTAGAAAGGATGCTCTTCAAGCATTGGAAAAAGTGTTATCCGATATAGGTCTGCATGGAGGAGATGTTCAAATCACAAAGGATTTTAAAAAGTCTACCAATGGCAAGGAGGTACCAATCAAGCCCTCTATTGGTGGTGTTAAGGCAAGAAGATTATTGTCTCGACCCAAACACAGTAAGCAAGTAAGGCAAGGTAGAACAGTTTCAAAGATTAATTATGGATTGTGGAAGCAAGTCCATAATGCCGTGAAAGATCATGAGGTAGATGGGGAAGCACGAAATGTGAAGGCAGAGGTGTGGAGGTCTCTTGATCAACTCTTCATGTTCTGTGACAAAGTAACATGGACAAAGAGTGATTACAAGAACTTTGAGGAGGCAATTAAACATTTTGGGAAGTCAATGAAAGACGCGTGGATAGCCTGCAATATAACTCACTACATGGCAAGGTTCTGTCTTCTTCTTTTACTTAAGTGTCATCCTCTCTTTTTTATTACTTACTATGCATTCTTATGTCTTACAGCATATCATCTACAACCACCTTCCCTATTTTGTCAAAAAGTATGGATGCCCAGCAATTTGGTCTACCCAAGGCATGGAGAAGTCTCACTACATGGCACGTAATGCATTTTTCAGACACACACAACAGTATGGAGGGAGTCCAAAGGCAAATAGTCTGAAGGAAGTCTTCCAATGGTTTTACCGAGGCATACTACAGAGGCTGCATGCTAAAAGAAAAGTTGCTAGCTCCAAAGTCAAGCTTGCTTTTCTTCTAGTTTAAAAGCAAAGACGAAGACAAACTCTAGACAATTCAATGGCAGCAGAGAGACATAGACAATGGAGGGAATCGAAGATACTTAGAAACCATAAATGGACAAGTAAACATGAATAGCAATTTGTAACTTATTGGTGTTATGTCCACATGTTTTCAAACTTAATCAATATAATTTTTTTTTGTGGAACAAGTGACTCTTGGTGTTATGCCTATATGATTTGAGACTCCATCAACAGTATTTCTTCCGTGAAACATGTGATCTAAACGTAATACAATTTGTTCTTAATTTCAATATATTGTTTGTTTAATATTTAATGACACCACTCTATCTATCCCAAGGACTTTGTACAAATCATTTCATCTTCAACTTATTGTTCATTTATACAAGATCATACCAGACATCAAAGACTTTGTACAAATCAGTTCAACTTCAATATAATGTTTGTGCTATATTTAATGACTAAATCCTATTTCTCCCAGGGCCTGCCGATCAGAACTCTCTTTTTGATCTTTATTGGACTCTTTTTCTTCCTTATTGGCTTGATGTCGACTGTCTGTTTATCAATGCTTGCCTCTGTTGCTTGTCTGGGAGGGGTATCCTTTTCTTCAGCTGTCTCCGCGTGTTCTTCTTCTTGGATTGTGTCGCCTGATGCAATCATGGGTGGCTCTCGAAATCTTATGAGCTTGTGTTTTCCATAGCCCTCCAGACATTTGGGTTCCTTAACACCACATGCTAATGCATAAGAAGTGTAAGACAAAAAGTAAGAGGCCCTAGAGGCCTGCTTATTCACATAATCCCCAAATATATCTATGGCAGACAACCTCTCTATCAAAATTATCTTTTCCTTTTGCCATGAAAGACAATGTCCACCTAAAACCCTGGACAAACATTTTAAGAAGTAAACAATGGCTTCTCCATTGTTGCTCAACTGCCTATGGTAAATCAAGATCTTAGCACTGCCTAGATCATGAATATAATGAGCTAGGCTTGACAGTTTTCCAAACCCAGCCGGCCTACTTCCACTTGTTCTCTGGAGGAATGTGTCATCCTCAATTTGTAGCTGCCACATATCAAAAGATTGGAGTGAGACAATACACAACCTACAAAACATTTAAGCAGAAGACAAAGTATTTGATTTGAAGTAACAAGATTGTACCTTCTCATTTTCATCAGCAACAAGTAGTTCATCTTTCCAAAGATTTATTCCTCTCCCCTCCAGTCCAGCCTCTTCTTTAAGCTTTTCCGTGTATAGTGCTGAGAGATTCATAGCTTCCTGTGTGAGATGGAAGGCAGCTTCACCTAGCTCTTGGAACTTTTCAGCCTCTTTGAAACAAATAGTAAGGGCCTCTGCAAGATCGAAAATTGTTTCCAAAGCCAGTAGTGAATGGTCACCCTCTATGCCGACCTCCTTGTCAAGCCTTGAAGCCTGGGCAATAAGGGAAATGGCATAGTCCTCCCTCAAATTGAACATACACTCTATATCATGGAGGAAAACATAATCTTTTCCACCAATCAAGACACCTGGAAGCATGGGCACTGCATAGTTGCTGCTCTGAACATCAAAATCTTCAACTGGTTGTGCTGCCCTAAGAGTTTTTGTCCTCAGTTGAACAAGGTCAAGAGAAGCCACTTGCAGCCCCTCATCCTGGAGGTTGATATCTTCTTCTTGCTCTGCCATTTCTATTACCAAAGGAACATCCTCTTTTTCCTCTGCTTCAGATGTGTCTTCTTCTTCAGCCTCCTGCCCTTGTTCATCCAGAGAGTCCTGACTGAAGACAATGTACATAAGGAATGCCATGGTTTCCTCAAGCACTCTACACTTTCTGGTGTGCAAGTTACAGTTGAATTTATATTGATCAGGCAGGCTGTCAAATCTGGAGATTTTTCCTCTTCTGGTTCCTTTTGTTTTGAGATGGAAGACTCAGCATTCTGCTCCAGTCTCTTCTTTTTGCCTATTCCAAAATTTATATACATTGAATTCTATATGCTGACATATGCAATCAGGGAATGCATAGGATATCGCCAAATAAATCCCTTCATGAGCTCTCATGACTCACTTGGTGATTGCTGTGGTCTAATTATAGCAGCAGAAAAGTCCAGCTTCCTCTTGAAAGGAGGGGCCTGGGAGTCAACTGTTCCAAAGCAAAAACATTTCTCATCATCAAGGAAGAATTCCACAGGGCCAAAGATAGCAAAACAATGAGGTAGAAGTGAGAACCAAAAGAGACACAGGAATTTACAGGAAAACGCGATGTAGGACCATTTGGAAAATATCAAGCACTCTCCTCGCATTTTGTTGCAAATTTTCCAATTCTATTGATATCCATGTCAAATCAAATGCAAGGATCATCTCACAGATTCCTGGATTGTATGAGTTGATATGCAAGAGAAAGGCTGGAGCTGAGTGAAGCTTTTCATGAGGAATGTGTCAACAACAGGAATTTGCAGCAAAATGTGATATGGGCTATCTAGAGATGGATAAAGCACTCTCCTCGCATTTTGTTGCAAACTTCTAGGTTCTATTCATATCCATCTCCAATCAAATTCTTGGGTGATCTACCACATTCTTGGACAGTATAAATTGAATATGTAACAAGAAGGGTGGAGCTGAGTGAAGATATTTGGACATCAAGAATTCAATGGATGGAAGAAATATATGTCAAAAAACATTGAAAAGAATCTAGAATTCTGACCTTTCTTTTCCTTTTCCATGTTGTTGGAGTTGCATTGGTGAATCTCTTGCTCTTTCCCAAACTTGAACTGCAGCCTTGGTAACCTGGAGATTTGGCAGTGGTAGTAGTCTTCAGGCAGGTTGCAGTCTGGACGGAGTGTGCTGGGTAGGAAGGGATCAGAGAGGGAAGGAAAAGGACGATGGGAGGGTGCTAGCAGGGATGAAAGATTGGGAGGCAGGGGAGGGAAGAGTGGTTGTGGAATTGATTATGAAATCATGAATGGCACAAGTTCCAAGGCATAAAGTGTCCCTTTCACATGTGCCAAGTTTCAAACTCCAAGAGATCTGGGTCCCATCCACACGTGTGAAAAATGACTCCATTCCACACGTGTGGGATTTAGTAGCCGCCTTGTTTGTATTTTGCACTTATCTTTTCCCTCATGTTTAATCTATCCTGTCTCGGCCCTCCAGTCTCAGCTCTCTTGCCTCCCTACCTCCCTACTCTGCAACATCAGCATCCTGACCAGCAGCACAGGTTCATCCCCAGCACAAGGTACTCATCAGCAACATAGCACACCCACAGATAGCTTTTAGGCCAGTATTAATGGGTTCTTCCCTCAGTGTCTGCAATCTTCTTGCCTTCCATAGAAACAATCCATCCTGCATGGACATGCATAGACTCAATCCATATTTTATTTAGTTGTAAAGACAGAGAAATCACTGTAGGAATGCAGATCTTCAAGTGTGATAATTGGATGTGAGGGTAAAACTGTACTTATGGGTTCTTCCTTCAGTCTGTGCACACTTCTTGCCTTCCATAGACTCAATCCATCCTGCATGGACATGCAAAAACCTTCAAATGATTGAAGGCATATTCCAGCATGTTGCCTCATGAATTTGCAAGAAAATGTGAGGAGAAAGCCTTAGGAATTTCAAACAGCCAAAATCGTGTTCTGTTGCGAATATTGAACTGTTGCTTCATCCACCCCTGTCATTCTGGTTTTGTGACTTTCATAGTTGTCCATGGCTGTACTCTCCTTGCATAAACTCCATTCATATTGTATTTAGTTGTAAAGACAGAGAAATCACTGTAGGAATGCACCAGCATGTCACTTCAGGTATTTGCAGGAAAACGTGATTTCGAGCTGTTAGGAATTTCAAACTGTCCATATTGCGTTTTATTGCAAAATTTTCAATGTTGCTTCATCCACCCTTGTGATTGTCTTTTTGTGTCATACCATGTTCTCCATGGCTGTAATCTCTTTCCATTGCTTTCTATGCAGTTTGTCAAAGTGATGGCAAGAACCAAGTCAATTGCAAGGAAAGCTGGCAAAGGGCCAGGGCTTGCAACAACAGCAGCTGGGGCAGGTACCAAGAAATTTAGTGTGCCTCCAAAGGGAAGAGCTGCACATGGCAGGAAGGGTAAGCCAATGAGCCTGCTCCATCAAAAGGCCAAGAGATTGAAACATGGTGCAGGTGTGCTAAGGGAGATCAGGAAGCAATAGAAAGCTATAGGCTTTGCAATCCCCAAGGCACCTTTTCAAAAACTGGTGAAAGACATATGTGATAGTTGGCACCTTGTGTTCAGGTGGAACAGGACTGCCATTCTTTCCTTACAGGAAATGGCAGAGGATTACTTGGAAAAATATTTTGAAGATGCAATGCTGGTAGCAGCCCATGCTCACAGGGTGACTGTGATGGCCAAAGACTTCAACACTTTGTCCAGAGTGAGATGGAGGTATGACAAGCTTGTTTATCCTGTGGAATGGCAAGACATAAAGATGAGAGACATATTATTAATTCCACCTACAAGGAAGTCGAAGGTAGATGAGGTTAAGGTTGTTGAGGTAACCCACTCAAAGAACACCAGAGGGAAGGCTGCTTATGAGGAGTCACTGAAGCAGCAAATAAAAGAATCAAAATCTATCATAGATGTGGAGATTGGAAAGAGGGAGCTGCAGATACAAAGAAGGTTGCAGGAGCTGGGCCCTAATATAGTTGTCCATAATGAGGATGAATCTTCAGTGAATGATTTTGACTTGACAAAACCATGCTTGGCAGCATTGGCTCATAAGAATGAGTATTGCTTAGATACTATCATTCTTGCAATGCTCTAGTAAGTGTCTATTATTTTACATTTTTTTGCAAAACAATCCTCCTTGTACCTCCTTTATACCCTACCCTAATTATTTTTTGGTCCCATGCAGCATGATGAGAAGCTGGCTTCACCCCTCTGTACAGCATACAGTCCATATTATTGATCCTGCCATTTCTTCCAAGTTAAGAGATGCAAAGGAAACTCCCATCGGTATTTCCAACTGGTTCAGACACTGCAATTTTGAAGTTATCGATGTTTTGCTACTTCCATACCATAACAGGTATGTGGGTGACTGCTTCTTTTGGGATTCTTCTTTAAGATTGAGAACTCTTGTAGTCTTTGATTTCTTAATGCTTTTTTCCTTACGCAGTGACCACTGGAGTTTTGTTTCTATTGACATCCAGCAGAAGCAATGCTTTATATTCAACTCTCTTAAAAACACACACAGAGAGCTGAAATTGTAAGTGGTGTGTGTGCTTTTTTAACTTAAAACTTCATTAATTTGATTTCATACTAACTAAATTATATGTATTGCAGTTGTATTAGAAGGCTTCTAGATGCATTAGATCACTGTCCTCCTAATGTCTCTCTTTTGGATTCAATAGAGCAAATAAATCTAGAGGTAAAAAGTCGTTCCCTCTACTGATGTCTATTTCATGCTATGCCTTTGAACTTATTGAATAATTTTGTTTTGTTCAGATGTTAACAGTTTCTAACATATCTTTCCAACTATACAGACACCACAACAAGATGATTCAAGTAGCTACGTATGGAAAGTGCTGATCAGTGCCAAATATCTACTTTCAAGCTATTTTGAGAAAGAACAGCCAGACCTTGTAAGAAAAAATAATTTTCATTTAGCTTCAAGATAATTGATAGTGGTACAAAGTGTTCTAAATCATCATATGCCATTGCAGATGAAAGAAGATAGCTTCAGCTCAAACTATGTATATAATTTCAGAGCTGATATAATTTGGAAGTTTTTGAGCTATGCCTCCCCTAAACTTAATGTACCAGCTACTGTTGAGTTGGGTGAGAGCTCTAAAGTACGAGAAGGTGTCATACACCTTGATGACATAGATGAAGCTGATGTGGTGCCACAGGAACAAGGACCTAGTGCTGATGAGGAGAAGCCACAGGAACAAGGACTTGCTGCTGATGTTATTGAGGAGAAGATGGAGCAGTAGCAAACAGATGCTCCAGGGGCAGTAGAGGAGACAATGGAGCAGCACCAACATACTGTACAGGACAGGATGGAGCAGCAGAAAACAAATTCTCCAAAAAATGATGATACGGAGAGCTTGGACCATGTAGAGCAGCCTCTGGATCAAGCTGTAGATAAATAGAAAATGGATATCAATAATATGTTCTACATGTACAATTAAACACTTCTATACAAAATTTTACTTTATTGAATACAATACCTTTGTTTATGGAGTCTGTGTTATCTCAATTTTCAAATTTTCAATGTCTTTGCATTTTATTGAGCTCTCTCTTCTTTTGAGCACCTGCAAAAAAGCAATATGAATCAATAGGGTAAAGTAAACTAATAGCAGTGCTTAATGAGACTAGGATAAATCAGATAGTGTACCTTTTTATTGTTGTAGATAAATAAAAAGTCGTTTGAAATAGAACCTTCTGTCTCAAACAGAATGTCATTGCGCAATTGAGCTAGGGAGCAACATTCTCTTAATGAGATATTGACTAGCACATCACCATTCTCAACAACATCAATATCAAGAAGTTTATTTTCTGCACCAAAAGAATCTTCATCTTGATCCATTGGGACTAGTTTTGTGCCTAGCATTCGACTGCGCTTATAATAAAAAGAAAAAATAAAATTTTGTGATGCAACCATGTACTTCAGTTGCATACAAGGTTGGACAACCTCACAAAACACTGAACTACATGTCTTCTTATCCCAACCTTTATCCAAAAATTGTGGCATGCATGCCGAACTTGTTGCTTTAACTATGAACATTGTTTTTGAAACCTTCACTGGAAAGGTATTAAACAAGTCCACAAAAACTGTGAGAGGCATGCATAAAGAAATTTTTATTATCCTTGTGGCAATATTGGGCCTCAGAGCTTTCTATACTTCTTTGAAAAGCTTGGCCCTATATGCCTCTGTAACACTAGAATGTGGGTGAGGCCAATCCACTGAATTCCATGCCAGAAGGTCTTGTTTCCTTAACACACCATGTGTGTTAGCATTGTCTAGCAACTGATAAAAATGATCAGTAAAAAATATACCCGATTGAGCTAGCTCAGTTGCACATCAACCTTGGTATTGTTGTTCTCCTATCGATCCATGCAAAACATCTATAAATCCCAGAATACAATCGATGTTTTGCCATGTCTCATACGATGAAGGGTATAAATCTGAAATAAAACAACACAAGAAGGTCAATAAGCAAAGAAAGAAAGCTTCATCTTAAAAATCCATACACCTCGTAAAGAAAAAAACCACAATAGAAAAATATACAATTAGGCCTGTGTTGCGGAAGATCATTTGGATAGTCTCGCAAGACAAGTTCTTTATGCATGTACACATGCTGAATCAAAACTTCTTTCACCCATATCTTCCCTCTGGTGATTTTAAAATCTCGTACTCTTCCATTCCATGACGCCAAGAAAATGTTTTTTGTGTGGGGTCTTTTTCTTTTGCTAGGTTGGATGAGCACCCATGCTCCTTTCGAAACACTAAACCTTTCCCAAGTTCCTTCCGTTTTGACTGTACTTGAATTCTCTACCGAAGAAATAGAAGAAGCAGGTCAACGGGGTAAGGATGTGTGGTATAATTCTGCCTTCATAGCATTCTCATCCACAGAGCGTCTTCCACAAGAACGGCCATGGTTTTTATTCACCATGGAGACCTTCTAAATCTGTTACAACAACAAAGTAATGTAAACAAGATAACAAATTGAAGTTTCAAGAAAGAGAAAGTGGGCAGACAGACAGTTGACAAGAAACATCTTACTCTACGCCAAACAGGATCAAGGGAGTAGTTTTGGAAAAGAAGAGGCTGTTGCACAATGAGGCAGTGGTGTAGAATGGTAGACCTTTCGAAGGAAAGGTAGCACAACATTTCAAAGTTCAAAGGAAGGTGGAAGCAGGAAGGCCCTTGTCAGATAAAATGTCAGACTAGATTCTATCTTCATGTCCAAAGATCTTGTGAGAATAAAAAACCAATCTCCACATTAATGTAGCACGCTTGTACCTACATAAAGTATTGTTTCTTTTTTCTATTTTCTCTTATTTTCGTGAATTTCCAATGTTACATTGGCCCTCTATTGATTGGTTGAGAGCTTATTTTTCCAAACCGTAAAAGGCCCCAAAATGAGCTCCCTTTTTTCCTAATGTCAGTGGCCATGCTCGAAGACATATGCTCATGCTTATGCTTATGCTTATGCTTATGCTTATGCATGAGCATATGTCTCTTTTTCTCTCTTTCCTTTCCCTCTTTCCTTTCCCTCTTCCTCTCTCTTTCCCCTCTTCCAATCTCTTTTTCTTTCCCTCTTCTTCCTCTTTTCCTCCCTCTTTTCCCCCCTCTTTCCCCTCTTTCATGCTCATGCTCTTATGCTCATGCATAAGCATAAGCATAAGCATGAGCATATGTCTCTCTTTCTCTTATGCTCATGCATATGTCTCCTTCTCTTATGCTTATGCTTATGCTTATGCACATGAGCATAAGAGAAGGAGACGTATGCTCATGCTTATGCTCTTCTTCCTCTTTTCTCTTCTTCCTCTTTTCCCTCTTCTTTCTCTTCTTTCCCTCTTCTTTCCCTCTTCTTCCTCTTCTTTCCCTCTTTCCTTTCCCTCTTCTTCTCTCTTTCCCCTCTTCCAATCTCTTTTCCTTTCCCTCTTGTTCCTCTTTTCCTCTTCTCTCTTTCCCCTCTTCTAATCTCTTTTCCTCTTTTCCCCTTCTTCCTCTTTTCCTCTTCTTCCTCTTTTCGCTCTTCTTCCTCTTCTTTCCCTCTTCTTCTCTCTTCTTTTCCTCTTTCCTTTCCATGTTTCCTTTCCCTCTTCTTCTCTCTTCTTTCCCCTCTTTCATGCTCATGCTCTTATGCTCATGCATAAGCAAAAGAATAAGCATGAGCATATGTCTCTTTCTCTTATGCTCATGCATAAGCATAAGCATGAGCATATGTCTCCTCCTCTTATGCTTACGCTTATGCTTATGCATAAGAGGACACATATACTCATGCATAAGCATAAGAGAAGGAGACATATGCTCATGCTTATTCTTATGCTTATGCATGAGCATATGTCTCTTTTTCTCTCTTTCCTTTCCCTCTTCTTCTTTCTTTCCCCTCTTCCAATCTCTTTTCCTTTCCCTCTTCTTCCTCTTTTCCTCCCTCTTTTCCCCCCTCTTTCCCCTCTTTCATGCTCATGCTTTTATGCTCATGCATAAGCATAAGCATAAGTATGAGCATATGTCTCTTTCTCTTATGCTCATGCATAAGCATAAGCATGAGCATATGTCTCCTTCTCTTATGCTTATGCATAAGAGGAGACATATGCTCATGCATAAGCATAAGCATAAGCATAAGAGAAGGAGACATATGCTCATGCTTATGCTTATGCTTATGCATGAGCATATGTCTCTTTTTCTCTCTTTCCTTTCCCTCCTCTTTTCCTCTAAGACTTCTTCCTCTTTTCCTCTTCTTCCTCTTTTCCCTCTTCTTCCTCTTCTTTCCCTCTTCTTCTCTCTTCTTTCCCTCTTTCCTTTCCCTCTTCTTCTCTCTTTCCCCTCTTCCAATCTCTTTTCCTTTCCCTCTTCTTCCTCTTTTCCTCTTCTTCCTCTTTTCCCTCTTCTTCATCTTCTTTCCCTCTTCTTTCCCTCTTCTTCTCTCTTCTTTCCCTCTTTCCTTTCCCTCTTCTTCTCTCTTTCCCCTCTTCCAATCTCTTTTCCTTTCCCTCTTCTTCCTCTTTTCCTTTCCCTCTTCTTTCTCTTTTCCTTTGCCTATGCCTATGCCTATGCCTATGCTTATGTTTGTTTTTTGTTTTTTGTTTTTGTGTGTGTGTCTATGTTAGACATGGGATCACATCGCACGTCCGACGAGTACGGACAACCTCGTAGGAGGAGACATCATGATCTCTATGCTCCAGAGGACTTTGATTTCTCTCAGGCAACACCTGAGGGGACTACCCCTGGTCCGCCGACTCCTCTCGGACATAGCACTGCGACTATCCCTAGTCTGACTCCTCTCGGACCTAGCACTATGACTACCCCTGGTCCGACTCCTCTCGAACGTAGCACTGCGACTACCCCTCGGGGAACTCCTTTGCTAGTAGCACATGGCTTTGTCGGGAGTCCCGACGAGTTTGTTGCGTAGATGACTGATGAGGAGGCAGTGAGATTCTTCTCTCTACTATCTCAAAGGACCTCAACAATTCCCTCCCTTACACCGATGGCTGGACCTACTGCCCAACCATCCCCTCGTGCCCCTTCGGCTGAGGGGTCATCACCTGGGCATGCCTCTCGTAAGGGAAGGAAGAGTAGGAGGGGCCGCTTATGTTGTGCTAACTCAAGAGATGTAGACGAGTCAGCATACTCACATCCCTACAGGTCTCCACTTGGTCCTGAGTCACAGTATCAGTCAGGTCCCTTGCCCTCTCCTACTCCCACTGCTACTCCTCGCTCCAAAAGCGCTCGCACAGATTCCACTCCTTCTGACTCTGCCACTACCATCAGTCCTCCTTACTCAATCGAGGACCTCTCCTATCAAATCATGGCTGTCAGAGAGATAATAGAAGATAGAAAGGGCAAAGCAGTGATGGCCACCATGAGGCGGTTGATGAGCCATCACTTCAAGAGTGGCATTGCTACCGATTGGCGGTATCAAGATGACCAAAAGAAGCAGGTGGTCATCGATGAATTAAAACAAAAATACCCTAACCCACCAAATTGGGAGTTTAATGAGAATTGTATGCGAGAGCGCATGGGTTTGGTCTTGAAGCATCGACGTAGATCAACCTTGCGTACTTCCATCGCAAAGGGGATGGCTAAACCCAACTGGGCAGACAAAGCTGATTGGAAGTTCTTCAAGAAGCAGAATAGGGACCATCCCGAAATGTTGGAGGGTCAGAGGAGGGCTGCAAAGAGATGGCTGGACACTGTAGGTACTTCGCACTTTGGTACAGGCGGACGGTTGGCGTTCGAGGCAACCGTGGTAAAACTACTTCTCAATTAATGTATTGTTCTATTTGTTTTACTACATATTACATGCACTTTATCTAACTCTAACTCTCGTAAAATGGATCCACAACAAGCTGCGATGGGTCGTCTTCCTACAGATGCAGAGATGTGATGCACGTTTCGCATAGGAACAAAGCCATGGTTTATTGAGCAAGAGGCAATGGGAGCGACGGTCGATTGGGCTGAGGTGGCTGCTCGCACGGTATAAGTCTACTCCTACTTGTAATCTCATTTTTTAAATTTTTTTATTCTTTAAGTTCCAATCTAATTTTCAATTTATATGGTTCACTCTTAGGGTCAAAGCTCGATCGTCCCATCACCGGAGGCGAGCGATCACCAGGGCCAGGGATCAGACGCACGTGACGAGGATCAGGGAGAAGACAAAGCTCACCAGGACCAAGGATCAGGCCAACAAGGACGAGGACGAGGACGATGAGGACGATTCGAATGAGTAGTAGTAGTAGTAGTAGTAGTAGTAGCAGTTTGCATATACTTCACCATGTATGTCATTTTGTATAGCTTGTTTGAGCCGCTCGTTTGAGCGATTTTATATCACCCTTTTCGAAAGGGTAATTTTGTAACAGACAATGTTGGATATGTTCGACATGTATATGCTTTTGTTGCTCGATCATTTCATTTGAGCGATTTTGTATCACCCTTTTCGCAAGGGAAATTTTGTAATAAAAAACTTTTTTTTGTAATTACAAAAAAAAAAACATTAGTGGGGCAAAACAGGGCTTTCTATGGCCCTGTTTAGCCCCACTAATGCTTTTTTTTAAAGTTCTATTAATCGTTGCTATATAGCAACGTTTACCAATGTCGCTATATAGCGACGATTATCAATGTTGCTATATAGCGACGTTTATCAGCGTCGCTATATAGCGACACTTTATAGTGACCGTTCTTTTCCGACGCTTTTAACGACTTTAATAACGACGTTTGCGCCCGTTTTTTAAAAAAAATTAATGTGAAAAGCGTCAGTATTTTTGTCGAAAAAGGGCCTATGCCTTGTAGTGTTTAGGATGGCTGATTCCAGCTTATATGTTGGGAATGATGACTTACATGTAAATGTCTGATGTTTTCCTGTGTTGGACATATGCTTTGGGTGCCGGTGTAAAAACATTCATCAGAAGCCCACACAGCTACTGATCCTTCGGAGATCTTGAGCTTCAGATTCTAAGTCGGGTCAATATGTTCAAATGTATTTGTTAATTTAGTTTGGTCCAGAGGTAGAGAGTTTCTCATATGAAGGCTTTAATGCAGAAATAGTATTGTCAGTGGAACATGAATCTTATTGGTCAGTTATACTCAAGTTAGATGATGAAGAATGGGAAGGAGTAGCTATTCCCCAAGATATCCCTGAAAGCATAATGCATATTGAATTCTATGAAGAGGGAGATGCCTAGTAACTGCAAGAGTGGCATGCTGTGTGTATAAAGATCTTGTGTTGATAGTTCTTGTGTAGTTCTGGCTATGGTGAGGTGGATATAGGTAGCTATAAAGGCCATTGCTGCTCTATCATTTTGTTCATCCAACGTTGTGTGGATAAAAATGAAAAAATGTTTTCCGCTTGTTGGATGCTGATGGCTAGGTGCATAGCTATGTATATAGCTAGTTGGAAGTGGGTTTGAATTCTGGGTACTCCCAAAAAAACTCTACACTGATGCATAGATGGTAGATACTTTTATAGGGACTTCTGGGAGATGATGAAAAGCAGTGTGGGTGCATCAGACACTCCAGAGCAAATGGTGTAGGATGACATACTTCTCATTGCCGTCCTGTGTCCTCTATTGATTTTTGCCATGAGTGATTTTCGATTTGTTGCAAGTGATGTGAGCATCCATGTCATGGTCTATAGGCTCATAGACATGTGGTAAATGTGCGGGCATGCATCAAAATACCTTGTTGAAGGATGGTTGTGTTAGTGAAATGTGACCCCAATTATGTGAGCAATATTTTTTAGGCAAGGTGAAAGAGTTGTAAAAGGGCAAAGGTGAAGTGGCACTTATAAAAATCTATCCATGCAAAGGTGGCGACGGGAGGACGAGGCGAGGAGCTTTTGGATGGCAAGGTGGCAAGATTGCAGGGAGGAGAACTAGAAGCGGGGATGAGCTCATAGAAGAAGGGTGGCGATGGACTGGAAGCTCCGGAATAGGGAGACGACGCTACTACAAGAGCTGGGGGATCTCTATCGAAGGTGGAGGAGGAAGGAGTTGCAGAAGGAGGCATAGTGATCTGAAAGTTCCGAACGGGGGAGAGAGGTGAGCTCAGAGAGTTGTGCGGTTGATCGAGTAGCTGAACCATTTATGAGCTCAAAAAAAGAAGCAGAGGGGAGGTTTTTGGAGAGTGGAGATCCCAAGAGAGTATGCAGCTACTGGAGGAAGTTGCAGAAGAACTGGGAGACAATGGGTGCAACCGGGGGCAATAGAGAAGCTAGGTGGGAGTGGCAGAGGAGAGAAGGATCGGGAAAGAAGAGGGCATTATTCCGAAGCTTATCATCGACAAGAGAGGCGCATAGTGACTGCACAAGACAGGAAGGGATCACGAATGCATATGGAGCATGGGCTTGCAGGAAGATGAAGGAAACCGATCATGAGCTGGCTGGAGGTTTCTGAAAGGAGCAGGGTGACGAAAGAGATCCGTGAGCTTGCTGGAGAAGGTGAAGGTCAAAGAGCTTGTAAAGGAGGATGTGGCGGTGGTCTGGAGGCTACGAATGTGAGCTGGGGGGTTGGACGTCTCAGTACGTGAGGAAAGGGTGGAGATCAGAGATAGGGACAAGAATTTGGCTAACAGGAGGCTAATGCAATGGGAGGGCCTTAGTTGGGCGATAAAGGTGGTGAAGCAAAAGCACGAGTTGGCAGATATGTGAATTGACAGCAAGAAGGGTAGCACGCCTAGGAAAAAGGTGACGGGTATGGTGAACTTCTGAGAGGGGAAAGGAGATCATCACAAAAAGGAGAGGGGCTGCATGGCTTTAGCGAGAGACTGAGAATATACAGGGAGAAGGAGGTCAGCTGGCTGTAGCAAGCTGAGGGGGTATTTTTTTTGTAAATGAACCAGAGGTGGGTTCTACAAGAAAATAGTAAGCTTGTGAGTTGCAGCAAGCACTTTGTGTCTTGTATACATAGTCATGGTTCTATGGTAGATGATGACAAGAATAAGAGAAAGGGATACAAAATGCTACCAAGCTGGTCTAAGAAGAGATAATTCTCTAAGACAGTGGGATGCTAAGAGAAGGTATCTGAGTCCTTATGGGCAGTGGTGTGTGACTAGAAGGGAAATGGCAGTGCTTGGATCATGCAAGGAGATGGGTGCATCATTTTTAGTGCTTGATTGATGACTTTGAGAAAGATATAAAAGATTTATGACCGTGGTCACTTTGTGGGTGATTGTCCGGTGAGTTGTGGAATTGAATGCTTTATGAATTTGAATGCTTTGTGAGCTTGAGCTCGAGCTTGAGCTCAGTCAGTAGGAACTTGTCTTGAGCAGTGTAATTCTTTGGTTCTTTCTGAGGTTGTTAGGCTTCCAGAGGAAATGTGGCCAATGTATGTGCTAAATGTAGAGGGGTGTAGAGACAAGGATGTTGAATGAAAGCTTTTTACCTTATGATAGTGTTATTCAATTATTTTAATCGTGGATGAGGGTGCCTGTGAAGGCGGATTAGGCTCTACTGCTTTTGTCCATCCAACGTGATAGCAAATATGCTTGAGAAATGACATCATACGCCCATTGGAAGCACCTCTAGATAAAATAGTAAATGTTATAAGAATTTAGAGTGAGTAAATATATCTTGGGAAAGGAAAGAGAACAAATTTTCACAACAAGACAAAGCACCCACAGATGCGCACACAGATGCGTTTCCTTATTTTTTTAAAAAAACTTACGGGCGAGTCTATTTGCACATCTATTGGCGCGTCTACAAATGTGTCTATATAACAAACAGACGTGCCTATAGATGCTCGTTAGAAATTTTAAAAAAATAGAGAGACGCGTATATAGATACACTTATAGACACTCTACAAAATCTTTTTTGTTAATAAAAGTAGAATTTTGTGTGGTTGAACAGAATGCTATGTATGTTGTGTATGCTATGTAGTTACAAGAATCCCATTTCCACATTATGCAATTCAATTCTTACAGCCAACGGCATTTTAATTAGCACGATTACAAGCACATCTATAGCCGATGATTACAATTCCAAATAAAACATTACATTCCAAAACGTTTAGTTCACAAGGCATTCATTGATAGAACGTTGCACAAGGAAATTGAAAGCCAAAAAAATAAAAGGAGTATATTAATTCATAGCTCAAAAAGTGCTTGTATGTACATATAGCACAAAGCCAAGCCATGTCCTATGGCTTCAAGTATAAAAAATAAGAGGAGTATATATACAAGAGAGGCACAAAGCCAAGCCAGTGGCTTCAAGTACAAAAAAGAGTAGATAGCACTACTTCTACGACTAATCTAAGTTCTCTGCATCCTCGCTCCCTTCTTTGCTCCCTTCTTCGCTCCCTTCTTCACCCCCTTCTTTGCTCCCTTCTTCCTCATCTTCTTCCTCCTAATCAGCCCCGTAGGGCCCTATAAATGAGGAACAACATGTATTAATGTATGAAAAATCAAATCTTTACTTACAATATTGACATTATTTAACTACTTTTAAATACCTGGGGGGACACTCCAGTAGCTCGGATATACTACTCAGTAATCTACCCGTCATTATAGAAGTGTCTCCATGTATCTCCTCTGTGATGGTGGTGGTGGTAGGCTGTCTCGACAGGAGTATGGTACCTACCCACGATATCAAGCTGCTAGATGACACAATTTGCGAAGGGGTTAGTACAAAGAAACAACCTCCTAATAAACTACATAAACAACATAATTTGAGATCGATACTTACAAATTGGGTCTCCCATGATTCAACACCCCCTACTCCATAATGCACGCTTCCATATTGCTCCATTTGGATCCTTCGTGCCTCCATGTGCTACAGACTGGGGTCTGCCTTCATTGCTTTCTTCCACTCACGTTTAATTGGCAAGTATCGTAACAATCTTTGACTTGGCCCATTTATCTGTGAACTGAACATTGGGGGGATTGGGAAACCTAGAGCAAATAGCAGCGAGGGTCTCATCAGCCAATTTTTTTGGCTAGTCTTTGTAGTGAGTAAAGCAATCTTTATAATTATAAGCAATTACAAAGCGCATAAAGGCCATGATGTCCTTCCCCCGTGCATCCATCAAGATGCCTCATGTCTGAGTGATGTCATAGAAGATCGTACCATCACCCTCTGGCACATCTGCATCATCTGAATCATCCATGTCCCTACCACTACCCCCCCAAAGCACTGTGCCATGCATCCCCATCGCTCTCCCTACTACTACGCTTGCTGGCCACTCGTAGCCGGAGAAGCGACTCTCGACTGCACGAGAGTATGCTAGCCACTCGTAGCAGGAGAAGCGACTCTCAACAGCACGGGAGTATGCCAGCGGCTCTGCGAGGCAGAAGGACCTCTTGACCATCGCAGGGGGGGAGAAGGGGCTCAGCTTTGTAGCCATCTGGGCTATCTCAAATCCACTGGGGTAATCTCCGCTGGTGTGGGATTGGGGTGATTTGGAGTCTGTACTGCCGACTCCTAGGGGGTGTTTGTAGTACCCATCATGTATGTGTATAACTCCGCAAGAGTGAAAGGGTGCCCCAAAATGTTATATAACTCCCGAAAGATGGATCCTAAAGATCAAGTGAGGCTGAAGAGCTTCCTGGCCACTGATGAACTGAAGAAAAGAAAAGAAGAAGATTACCATTGAGCATGTCCTTGTCACGAGATGCAAAAGAAAAAAAAGAGTGACAGCCTGACATTGAGCAAGCATTTACAGACTCTTGCATTCTTTGAATTAGAGTGACAAAAGTCTGTATCTGCTTGCTCAATGTCAAGCTATTGAAGCTTCACGTGGGAAAAAAGAGAGAAGGAAAGAGAGGAAAAGAGAGGAGAAAAAAGAAAGGAAATAAGAGAGAAAAAGAGAGGAGAAAAGAGAAGGAAAGAGAGGAGAAAGGAGAGGAAAAGAGAGGAGAAAAAGAGAGAAAAAGTGGGGATAAAAGAGAGAAAAAGAGAGGAGAAAAGAGAAGGAAAGAGAGGAGAAAGGAGAGGAAAAGAGAGGAGAAAAAGAGAGAAAAAGTGGGGATAAAAGAGAGAAAAAGAGAGGAGAAAAGAGAGGAAATAGAGGAAAAGAGAGGAGAAAAAAGAAAGGAGATAAGAGAGAAAAAGAGAGGAGAAAAGAGAAGGAAAGAGAAGAGAAAAGAGAGGAAAAGAGAGGAGAAAAAGAGAGAAAAAGTGGGGATAAAAGAGAGAAAAAGAGAGGAGAAAAGAGAGGAGAAAGGAGAGGAAAATAGAGGAGAAAAAGAGAGAAAAAGTGGGGATAAAAGAGAGAAAAAGAGAGAAGGAAAGAGAGGAGAAAAAAGAAAGGAGATAACAGAGAAAAAGAAAGGAGAAAAGAGAAGGAAAGAGAGGAAAAGAGGAAAAAAAGAGAGAAAAAGTGGGGATAAAAGAGAGAAAAAGAGAATGAAAGAGAGGAGAAAAAAGAAAGGAGATAACAAAGAAAAAGAGAGGAGAAATAAGAGGAAAAGAGAGGAGAAAAAGAGAGAAAAAGTGGGGATAAAAGAGAGAAGGAATCCCTTTCTTCATTCATGCAATCACTTATTTTCATCATTCAATATGCAATCCTTTTCTTGGAAGTGGAAGAGGAGCCTTTGGGGAAGTTGAAGGGGAAGGGAAAGGGAAAGGGAAAGGGAAAGGGAAAGAGACGAAAAAGGAAGGGGAAAGGGAAGAATATATAACAGACTGTCGGAGCGTGTCTATAGACGCATCTAACAGCGCGTCTATAGGTGCAGCTGCCTATTTTTCCAAAAGACTGACGCATCTATAGACGCGCTCCGACAGACGCCTTTTTCAAAAAAACTGAAAAGGACATGTGCCCGACCCCAAAAAGAACAATACTACTACCAAAAACATCCGTTCCTTGCATACGACTAAGGACGAAATCCAAAGAGAGCAACTTCCAAAGAAGATCAACCGCCAAGAGACTTATCTTGGATAGAGGTATGGAAGCTTCTCAAGTGTCCTTCTTCAAAGCTGCTTCTCTTTCTTCTCTTCCTTGTTCACTCTCTTCTCTTTGTGCTTGGGGATGATTGTGTAAGCCTAGAGATGAGTGTGGGTGCTTGGAGATAAGTGTGGATGCCCAGAGCTGTGTCTGTTAATAGGAAAGCAAGCCCCAGGACGCTAAAAGTATATGCAGGAAAGCAAGCGCGCTAAAAGTAGGTTCAAAAATCAGCTCGCAGTCCACACGTCTATTTGCGCATCTAAACGTGCGTCTATCAACACGTCTAAAGTATGTTTTAGACGCACCTATAAACGTGCTACACAGTACAGACGCGGTGTTAGATGCTCCACAGAGTTTTGACATTTACAACTCATGCAAGAACCAGTTTTTTGGGTTGTTTATATGTAGGATGTCTTCATCTTCAATAAGTAGCTCCAGTGAGGATGAATCCCTCCGTATCCACCATTGCGAAATGTGGTTGGAGCAAAAAATCAAATGTATGTGTGATCGATGTCGAGGAAACATGTATCGTGCATGCAGAATTACACTCAATCACATCTCAAAGTATGGAGAATGGGATGCAACCGTAAACATGGTAAGTGTTAAAGAGTTAATGTTGATTGAGATACCTATGGGTGTTCATGTGTTCGAGTTATGATCCTGTTTTGATTTGATACAGGATGTAGTGCCACACCTACATATGTTTTAAGGGCCAGAATTTGGTATTTGATTTGTAAATACCGGCATTTATATGACTTTTATGATCTAATCCTGACTAAGATTTTGTATCGCCTTTAAAATTAAGGGCTAGGAAAAATGTTTTCTAGGACCCTATCACAATACTTAGGGCCTTTTTAACAAGGTGAATGATATTCAATCATTCATAAGGCCTGCCCAAGATCAAAAAAGTAAACAAAAAGGAATCCACTAAAAATGGTGTGAAGGAAGAGGAGATAAAGGGGAGAGAGAGAGAGAGAGAGACAGAGAAAGAGAGAGAGAGACGGGGGTGTGTGGGAGAAAAGGTGGAGATCGTATGTAAGAAGACTTGAGGAGATAAAGAAGGGAAGAAGAGAGAGAGAGAGAGAGAGAGAGAGAGAGAGAGAGGTGAGACAAAGAGAGAAAGTCAACCACTTTAAAGTCTTCATTCAAGTCCAATGAAGAAGAGCCAATAGGAAAAATGCACTTCCAAAAATTCAAGAAATGCCTAATTTCTGCTTTGCCAAAATCTCATGGCTGCTAAGGCTACCCGGAGGAGCAAACCAAAACTAGATCCAGGCAGGTAGCTGTATTAAGCTAGAATATATATAAATGAATTTAGTGCTATTTCCTAGAAATTTTTTACTAATATTTTCCATTTTGACTTAATTTTTAAAGTGAATTTATAACATAGATTTATGTAAAATTGCAATTTGAGAAGTATTAATTATAATATCATAAGAAGAGCACTATAATAGTAGAAATATTTGAAATACACTAAAATATTATTATAAGACTAACAATACTTGAAAATTTATCTAGTATACTTAAAATTAGTTTTTTTTGGAATTGTTATAAATGGAGTTATATGTCACTAAAAACCTGATGTTATTAAAAGCATGAATTAATATTAGTTCATACATGAATTATTTTATGTGTATTGAAAAAAAGTCGTAATGCTTTGAAAATGGAAAAAATTGAGTAATATATGCTATCAATTAAGAGTCATTCAAGAGTATGAATTAACTATAGTTTGAAATAGGAAGTCATTTCATGTATTGAAAATGGTCTTCTACTTAACTATACTAGATTATGTCTCTATTTTTTAGAAAGTAATTTTTTTTTGTAGATGCTGGATTTTCATTGAGGTTATTGTAGCCATATGTCGAGTCGGTTGTGTTGAGTTCTCTTATGAATTTCTCTTCAAGTGTATCTTCTTTGCTTTTTAAGTTTGTGGTGGCTAGGATTTCTATTTTGAAGTTCGAGTGGAACGGTTTGTACCTATGAACATCATGTTTCATTTTTAATGGAGGTTTGGTTTGGTGTTGTGCTATCTGTTTTTCAAGGTTACTAGTTTGTATCTTTTTTCTATAGCAATACATAGAATAGAACATACATAATATGGTCCTTTTGTTTCTTTTTCTGTCTTCTTCACGATTTCCTATTTAAAATAGCAAAATGAAGTACAATGAGTTTTTTTGTGTGCGCTAGAAAATGAAGTTTGTATGTATTCTAAGATATGGACTCGATATGGAGTCAAGAATGTACCTGTAGGGGGTTGAAATATATTGTTCTTTGGTGGAGTCAGGAAAAACTCAAAATGTTCGTCATATGCTTCTTTTGCAAAATTCAAATCAATAATGGAAGTTATACCTTCTATGGTAAATGGAAACTCTTTTGCTTTTTTTTTATCATCTGTTTGGAACATGTTGTTGAACTCCGCTAGTATGACATTTCCAATCTTACAATCTATTTTGAGGAGTTCGGCTAAGCTTACATTGTAGCCAAAGTGTAGAAGTTCAAGGCAATAAGCTGAAATTCCTTCTAAGTGCTTATCTATTATTGCTTGTGCTGCTGTTCTCAACATCATTGGAGTAATGATATCGTCCTCTTTTGTGATTTTTCAAATAATGTACTTAGTTAGACATGCATTATGTTTGAATTGATATTATGCACATGTTTTTTTTTTAATATGTAAATTTTAATAATTTTTTATAATTAAAATTTTTTTTACTAACCGTTAGCTCTCATTTCTTTGTCTCGATGTTCTGCCTTCCATTGTTGTACTTCATGTTGATTGTTATCCATGAAATTCCTAAGGTCTTGCAATGTGCTTCATCCATAAATCTATTCATTTGGTTCCTTTCCAGCCATGTTTGCTAGACGCATTTGAGCTATATACAAGAAATAATTTTGTCCCTTTGTTCTTTTTGTTGATTTTTCTTGATTTTGTTGAGCCAATTGGGCCTTACTTTTAAATTGATTTCTACGAGAAATAGTAATCTATGATAAATTTGAATATAAACTAATGTGAAGAAATACCACAATGCGTAATATTGAAAACGTACCTTGTCTGATGTTGCCATATTTTATTGTTGGCTATTCTTCAAATAAGTGTTTGATAGATCTTGCATATTATTTTTTATATCAAAAGTTTCTTTTGTCTTATATTGATGAATATTTAATAAAAGGATTTTCTATTGATTAATTATTTTTTTAAGTTTATGGAAGCATTGGAATGAAGTCTGATGGATTGATTTTATTTAAGATTCTTAAGTTTTTTCGAGTGGTGACACGTGAAAGCATGACATATGTTAGGCCTGGTGCAAACGATTTTTGTATTACTACAAGAGCCTTTCCTTTAAGTGTGCATCCTTGTGACTTGTGTCCTGTAATTGCATATGCTAGTGTGATTGGAAAAGTTTTTTTGTGATACCATATTGACTTTAATACCTTCCGTTAATGTTTTGATCGTCTTAGTGTGATTTTTTCATTTGTTGATAAGATCTTGGCATGAATTTTTAAAATATTGTTTGTGTTATTATCTATTTCGAGTGATATGACACTTGCAATAGCACCATTTATAGCTCTGATTGTGAGATCTATATTTTCTATGATCATTACTTTCGCTCCTATTGCTATTTGTTGTATGGAGTGAAAATCTTGATCCATTATCCACTCTTGTAATTCTAAGATTTGATCTGCATTGGATGTCACAGTGACGCTTTTAATTTGATGCTCATTGAATTTCTTATGTAGTATGAGCTCATTATAGTATCATGTGTCTTTTTTATGGGTTCACAGTATAGTTGTGTCCTTGTCAATGAAATTGTTTAATTCACTATCACTTATGATTAAATTACCTAGGTAATACTGAATCTCTTCTACCGTTGGTTGTCTTATCGTGATTATGTTTAAGAATTCTATGTATGTTGGATCTTCTAGGTGATGTATTGATGTGTGAAAGAATGAAAAGGTTGCAGTTGTCCAGAAACCGGAGTTTCCAATATAGAATTTTCTTTAAAATTCATTTTCTTGCACCTTGCATTTACATACTGGAGGCAACTGGGACATATCTCCGAATAAGAGCATCTTTTTATTTTCAAAAGGCTGCAAGATTGTTTGCTTGCAAGTTTCGCATAGTTGTCTGATTACTGTGTTTAATGGTTGGCATGTCATCATTGAGATCTCATCAATTATTATGATTTCTGCATAACTCAAGGGCTGTCATGTGAACAATTAAAGGGTTTACACACGAGCAGTCACATGGGCTGTTTGTAGCAGCACTACGAACATGATCCACATGGGGAGGTTGGGAAGATCTAGAGAGGAGTTGAGGAAGATCAGCCCACGTGGGCTACCAACACAGTACAGTGGAGGAGGGCCAATGTATGGACAAAGACAAACTCAGCATGTGGCACACAAAGTGGCTAGAATGGGCCATTTACAGGCACAGAACTGGTGGGTAGTCACTAGTCTATAGCATCATTTCACAAGTCGCTAGGAGTACAAAGGGTTGCCAGACCAGTCGAAAAAAGTTAAGTTGGCAGCAGTACATTGATAAGGTGCTTATATTAGAGATAGTGGACTCAAGTTATGTAAAACTTGGCACTAAAGATCGTATCCATATAGTCCATTCACTCAAGACATGTAAAACGTGGCACTAAAGCTCATATCCCTAAAGTCCATTCACTCATGATGCATGAGAGGAGTATATACACTAGGGATGCACTGATAATGGCATTTAAGAACCCACGTTTCGATGTAGTATTTCTACCAACACTGCCCTTACATCGTATAAGGCTATCACACTTGCCATACACTACAGCTTGTATCCCTATAGTCCATTCATTCATCATGCATGAGAGGAGTATATGCACTAGGGATGCACTGATAATGGCATTTCAATGCACTAGGGATGCACTGATAATGGCAATTTGAGAAGAATTAATTATGACATCAAGAAGAGCACTATAATAGTGGAAATCTTTGAAATACACTACTATAATTTCTACGAGTCTCGAAATGAGGAGAGTATGGGGTAGGTGTCCAGCAAAGGGTCTGAATGCCACATGGCCATGCATGGGGGAAAAACTAACAGCATTGGTAGGGATGCAACATGGGTAACATGCTAGCTCCCTTGTGGGCACCAGGGACTAGTCAAAAGACTAGCAAATGAATGCAACTTTACAGGAGTACCTTGGGGCAATGAAAGACATCAATGCAAATCTGTCAGGTTCATGTCAGAGGTCTGCAAGTAGACTACAGCATCCACAGGATGTTGGGAGCTACAAAGGCAACAAAACAGGGATGTCTACTATTCTAGGACAGAAGGCAGCAAGGAGGTCTACAGACCTGCTCAGCATCCAGGGCATGTGTGGGGATGTTCTATAGGGAAAGAGTTCATATTCCATTGCTCTCCTCTCTTTTCCTATTTAGAAATGTGATTCCTGTCATATAGAGAGGCAGTGTGTAGCCCATGATGGCACTATTGTCTGACTAATGGTTTTGGAAATGGGTCCTTACTTGCACAACTGCAATCCTCCTCCTCAATCCTTGAGCCAAACAAGATAGCTTTCACTTGTATATTAGATGCGTGTGCTAGTGTAGCAGCCTTAGAGAAAGGTCAAGGGTTCCATTCTCTTATCGTTGGCAACACATGAGAGTTAGATGTGGTGGTGGGGTCAGTCCTTGCAATATGTATGGTAAGTGCAGCAGGCTCCTAGAATGCCATGATTGCAATTCTAATCCTTAATCCAGCCAATAGAAGTAGGGGCAACCCAGTCAGTTTGCTTGGACCTACCTGCAGTACCAGCCATCCAATAATGGCCAACTGGTCTGCTGTCTCCTAGGCCTATAAAATGTCAAAGTCAAGGTATTTATGCAGCGCTCAACCTGCCTTACATTTGGCAATCCAATGGAGCAGCAGGAAGGTGTGTTTGCGAGGAAGGTGTGTTTGCAAGGAGCCACTACGAAGGCCACATAAAGTCTAGGAGATCAACACAGGCTGAAGTGTTTTGAGGTTCCCACTAGGAGGTAGGAGAACAAATTTTGCAAGCGAGGGTCCACATCTAGGCAATACCCTACTGATAAATTGTGGCACTCTATGCCTAGATTTCGTATATGGTTTGGTTCATCTTTGGACAAACATATATTAATGTTTCTATATCTCTCTACAACATTGTTCAATTATTGTATGGACATCTCTCACTCTCTATATTAGCACACACTAAGGAAAGTAGTTGGATTTGAAATTAGGCCTGTGTGATCTTGGGCACTATCTCTTTGTTTATCTTCTAGTTCACAGAGTATTGGTAGTAGCAATCAACCTCCACCTCGGTTTACTAAGAGCCTTGATGGACACTCACAAAAGTTGTGCTATATCTTTGTCAAAGCATCCGCAGTTGTTCCCATAACTGTGGAGAGCAACTGCATCCTTCAGATTCCATTTGCAAATGACAGCTATCTTTTATCACGAAATGCAAGCCCAATAGCATTCCAGGAGATCACATCCCAATGTCGCATATCTACAAACGCTGCTTTGCATTATTTAAAATCCGATACTTGTTGCGAAAGCTGGAGGAAAGTTGTTGTAATATCATAGGCATCTGTCTTTATTTTCATCGGGTCAGTTTGCTACAGCATGGTTTCTTGCATGACTACAATAGTACGGGTGCACATATCAACCATCCTTTTCTTCAAATATGGAGGAGACATCAGCTTTCCTCATCCCCTCCCTGCAACTACAAAAGCAACGATTGCAAAAATTCAGCCAGGATTTCCTTCCCTATAGTCCATGCTGTACCAACCATGTTATGATTGCCAATTGGTCTGTTGTCTCCTAAGCCTATAAAATGTCCAAGCCAGGGTCTTTATGCAACCCTCAACCTAAGACTGCCTTACATTTGGCAGTCCATCGGAGCAACAGGAAGGTGTGTTTGCGGGGAACTACTACGAAGGCCACAGAAAGTCTAGGAGATCAACACAGGCTGAAGTGTTTTGAAGTTCCCACTAGGAGGTAGGAGAATAGACTCAAAAATCTCTTGCAAAATGCCTTCATAGCCTAAATAGCCTCCCATAGTACATGGAGCTCTTGGATATCAGGCACGCATTAGTGAAATCTATAAGCAACCATATATCCTCTAATGCTTTACCTTGTCCTCCTTTACTGATGTATTGTGACCTGCCTAGGTCACGTTGTTTCTAAAATATAATTAATATCTCTTAAGTAATGTGTTGCAAACCCTCCCAATGGTCACGATTGTGAACTAATTCCTTGGATTCATGGGGCTTGCAAAGTTTGGCTTCTAAAGTGATAATCTAGAAGGTCACATACAGCTTCTAAAGTATGGGTCAAAATCTTCAGTCTTCAAGTAGTCAGCACAAGGATACCTTTTTTGGCCGAATCCTCTCACTCCTCCTGTTTTAGCTATGACTGGAGTCCTCAATGGCCTACAGCAGGGACCTGACTCTATAAGTTAGGCAACTCGCAAACCTAATTCTGGGATAATCAAGCTTTTGCAAATCCAACCAGGAGGGTTGTGCCAATTTGCACTACCCAAATGAGGAGAGTATTTGAAATACACTACTATAATTTCTGCGAGTCCCCAAATGAGGAGAGTCTGGGGTAGGTGTCCAGTAGAGGGTTTGAATGCCACGTGGCATGCATGGGGGAAAAACTGACAACATTGGTAGGGATGCAACATGGGTAACATGCTAGCTCCCTTGTGGGCACCAGGGACTGCTCAAAAGACTGGCAGATGAATGCAACTTTACAAAAGTACCTTGGGACAAAGAAAGACATCAATGCAAATCTGTCAGGTTCATGTCAGAGGTCTGCAAGTAGACTAGAGCATCCACAAGATGTTGGGAGCTACAAAGGCAGCAAAACAAGGATGTCTATTCCAGGACAGAAGGCAGCAAGGAGGTCTACAGACCTGCGCAGCATCCAGGGCATGTGTGGAGAGCATTCATTGTCGGAGACATTACGATCTGAAAAATCGACACATATCAAAGTCACCACCAATCCCAATGGAAGTAATTCCAATGGAACAAGAATGAGAGTAGATGAGAAGAAATCGAAGAGGGGAAACATTGACACATAATCTAATGAAAGCAGAACAAGGTCACAAGTGCTCATTACAAGATCTGATAAGAAAATCTATTTCCAATGAAAACTTCCATACTGCTGGAAGATCGCTCTGCTGAGGCCAGTAAAACCCTTAACAAACTTGACGATGTTGCCTTTGGTGTTGGGAAAATTCCTAATTCAAGTCATGAGGACTACAGTATTGAAGAATGTATTAATATTACTACTAATGCATATTGCGATACAGAACAGCACGCCCGTTGCCAAAGTTTTCATACGGATCAAAGCATTGCACACAGCTTCAAGCTTGGCAAGAATTTTAAGATCAAATCCATAGCTTCCTCTCATTTCAACACGCACACGAAAACTTCAATGGTGCTGGAAGATCGCACTGCTGAGGCCAATAAGACCCTTAACAAACCCGACGAAGTTGCCTCTGGTGTTGGGGAAATTCCTAATTAAGTCATGAGGACTGCAGTATTGAAGAATGTATTACTGTTGCTACCACACAGATTGCGATAGACATCTGCACGGACAAAGAAGGTCATCAAATGCATACTTGTTCAAAGAAACAATATGCTCAGATAGATGAACGCATATCAAAGCTCGCAGAACATAACTAGTGATAGAAGCTTCAAATCAAATCCATAGCTTCCTCTCAGAACAACACGCTCATTGCCAAAGTTTTCATACGGATCAAAGCATCGCATGCAATTTCAAGCTCAAAGGTCGCAGAACAGAACTAGCGATAGAAGCTTCAAATCAAATCTATAGCTTCCTCTCAGAACAACACGCTCATTGCCAAAGTTTTCATACGGATCAAAGCATCACATGCAATTTCAAGCTCAGCAAGAAGCTTAAGACCAAATCCATAGATTCCTCTCATTTCAGCACGCATGCTTATTTTCGGGGACGAGCATTTTCCGAGCATGCCTATTTTATACACGAATATTTATGTGAATCTTTGGGAATGGTGAGAACATAATGGGATGGCTTTTGAAGAAACCCACATGTAGAGTAGACTTCTCTATAAAAATTCCCTTATGATCCTTCTTACAACTTTTTACTTAATAGGGGGTGACATTGAAAAACCTCTCTCAACCTATCTTCATGAAAGGGTTTCTCCAAAGAAAACTCATTGAAGCAAGCCATCAAGGTAGTTTCGCCAGCGAAACCCCTTTGAACAAGGTCTTTCAAGGTAGTTTCGCTGGCGAAACTACCTTGGACAGCACTTTTAAAAGTGACATAACTTTCACATCCAATGTCCAAATATAGTCATTCAGCCACTCAAATTGATCGGAAAACCCCATTTGAGCACATCTATAAGGTTATATCTAGGAAAACCTTGCATATATAGTATTCAATATTACATGTATTTTATGAGAGTGATATATGAGCCCAAGTTAATACTTATTTATAGTAATTTAAATTTCTGTAGAAACATGTCCATAAATATCTTGTTATTAATACTATAAAAACTCTTGAAAGATATTGCCATATGATATGTTTAATAAGTAATTATTTATGTATAATATTATTATATTGAGAGTGATTATGAGGGACGTTTCTTAAATGAATTATTTTTCAATACTTTTTGAAGGTAATAACAACGGTACAAAGGGATGTCTATGAATAAGAAGATTTATGTTATGTAAAAATGAATGAGTGACTAGTCTGTATAATTTTATGATAAAGGGATCTAGTTCTAATGAAAATAAAAGTGTAAAAACCATGTTTCCTAAAGAAATACTATTTTTAAAATCTCTTGAAACACACGCTCGTATAAACCTGCTCATAGGTTTTTGCTCGTAAAATTGACGCATCCCTTATTTTCAAAAATACATACCGATCAAAGCATTCCCGTTCCTCGTTTCCTTGGAAAAGCGTGTAAAATCTAAGCTCCATACAAGAAAACGTGATCACATCCACATCTTTGGAACCAGCCAAACCACGCTAACCCCAAGATCCCTCAACAGCAGCAATAGAGAGGATGACCCAAGGGGGCCCTTGTTACAGATGACACTAGAAGAAACCTGAGTAGGAAAAAGAGTAGAAGAATTCGAAGGTTGTACACGAAGGAGATGATGCAAAGGCAAGAGGAAAAGCATCCAACGAAGACCTCTAACACAAGTATGGAGACGAAATAGTTTGGTGTGAGATGGAGACTAAACAATTCGACGTGAGATAAGCAGTTTTCTTGCCTACAGAAACCAAACGGTTTGATGTCAGATAGGCACTTTCTTGCCATTAATAAAATTAGAATTAAGGTTGACACTTGACACGTGGCTCAAGGAGAAGGAACTATTTCATTTCATTCCACAATATTCATTTCATTCCACAATGCTACCTGCCTAAAGACTAGTTAAGGGAATGATTCGGATTTAAATGTGTTAGAGGCCTTCCCTATAAGTCAACCTCTTCTTGTTTGTTACGGAACTTTCGACCTCGACTAGCGAAGACTGCATGGGCGCCTGCTTGAGACTGGAGAGTCCAAGGTCTAAAGCGCTCTCTTACCCAATGCCAGGAGTATAACCTTCTCGAAAAGCTGAGCATCATCCAGTGGAAGGCGATGGAAATGATAGTATTATGAGGCGGAGGACAGAGAACAAGACAGGCCTCCTCGCAAAGTCCACAATTTCATCTCCTCGAGTTCTCCGTTTGTTGTATTGTCTGCTTGAGCGTCTGCTTAACCGTAGACGTAGCCCTCCTGGTCTTCTCTTCGAAGAGACTCCATAAGAATGCCCATCCCCACGCCCTTTATCTTTTCTTGATCGTCATTGGCCCCTGCTTGCTCCCTGTATTTCTGAATTTACTCCGATATGCATGCCCTAAGGCACAAGCAATGGATGCCCTCGGATTAGGGGAACTGGATGAAGATTCAGAGTTTCTGAAGACCCTGGGTGATGCAGGTGGTGGATGCAAGTTTGAAGGGAGAGATGGAGCAGGAGCACCAACATATGCAGGAAGCCGAGAGGTGCGTGAGCTTGGCTGTTTGGTGTACACTAGAGGATGCTTCCATGAGGCCTACCATGGGGAGAGTGGTGGAGATGTTGATTGCCAAGGTCCTCATGATCGAGCCTCCTCTCTTCGGACCGGTAGCTTAGCCAGTTTGGGCATTTATCCTCTCAGCTCGCTGCCTGCGTTTGATTCGACTTTTGCTCGCCTCATCCATCACCGTATGTGTGGGAGTGAGAAAGGAAAAAGAAACCTACCTTTATAAATGTAGTTGAAACCCCCTACAATGGCCATAAATTGGCTTTCCTTTTTCTCCTAGTGTGTATTTCACTACAAAATTTTGTACAATTCAATTTTAAAAATAGAAAACTATATATATTTTAACTTGTAAAAACCGATTAGTTTAGACTACTTTTGGAAGGTTTGGGTATGAATTTACCACTTAGTTTTTTGTTTTGGAAAAATAGTAAAGCAAATGTTAGTTGGTTTTGCCCATGTAGCTATGTTGAATATGCTTCTAAGAATCGTGAAAATATTAATATTAGAATTCAAAAAAAAAATTTAAGTCGTATTATATTAAGCGAAAAGGGGGGGCAACCCCAAAAAAAAGCCCATACAAAAGTTGGCCAACTATATGGGCAAAGTCCTAGGCCTACACTCATGGATTAAGAAGGACATCATGCAGAGCATTAACCCAAACAAGAGGCCAGATCAGTCAAGCACTGGCTTTCCAAGCAATTGTAGAACCCCACTTTCTTGGATAGGTCAGTCAAGGAAGACTTGATAGTCCCAAGGATCATGCCCTCTCTGAAGCCCAAATTCAACCTGTCACGGAACACCAGTCGGTTTCTGACATCCCAAATCGAACAACAAACTACACCTCTAATGAAGGGCCTACATGCCTTCAGCGTCAAGGGGTAGCCGGAGGCATCACCAAGCAAAGTCAATTTTCAATTGTTTCCTATGTAAAATTTTGACATCAAACTAGCACCCCTAATGGCGACCTCAATTTTGAACCAGAACCCTCTTGATATAGGGCATTGCCACATCAAGCATAGAGCCAATTCCAAGGCATTCCCACATAACAGACACACGGGTTTCTTAGCAAGTTAAATCTAACCGATGTGGCCATTGATTAGTTAACTTCTAGAGAATGAAATTGTATTTACCTATATAAGAGGTCTCCTTAAACCTTCTTCACCACCATCCAGGAGATTTGGCGGAGCCCCCACTTCCTATCTCCATGACAGGCAAATGATCTTCCAACAAGCATCAATAAACAGATTTGGCAACAACCTTTATCAATTACGTTTTCCCCAAATACCACTGCATCACACACATCCCCTTTGTCTCCACACAATTGATAGGCCAACTCTCAGGGTTCTGAAAAGCAAGGTATGCATAAAGGCAGTCTCCCATACTGTGACCAAAAAATTATAGCGAATATTGACCAAAGCAAACTAACTGCCTCTTCTGGGATCCCAAATCTGAGACCAATGAAGAAGCCCCTTTCTAAAAATACTACAAGCAACCTGCATAGTCAAATGCACTGAAGACATTCCATTGAGCATAAGCTTTGCTTCACCATATGCATTCACTCAGACCAGCATCTCCTTTTAGGCCTCCCCAACCTTTCTAAGAGCATTTGTCTATCACAATCTTCCAAGCCAAAACTAATCCATTTATTAAATCTGGCCCTCTAATCCGTGCTAGAAAATCAGATAAAAGGAGAAAGGCCCTTCCAAGAACCCACCTTGGTTCTTTGCCCGTTTTCCAAAAAACTTCAATCCAAGGATTTGTGTTCTTAAACAGATGGGGAAGCCATATGCTAAGCAAGAGCCACGTCCAGAATACCTAGACCCCCCTATTGTTTAGAGTCTTTGAGAGCAACCCATGGCAAATAATGCATTCTACATCGCCCATTCTCCTCTTTCCATTTCTTACCACTGGTTGTGCAAAAAATTCCACACCAAGGCTAGATAGGTTGTGGTAGCAGACAAGACAAGTTTGATAATGAAAACTCTTGCATTCAATACTAATGGCAACCGATGCAAGCATCTTAACTTAGCTCTAATCCGATCCCTAAACTAGACGAAACGTTGCTTCAAAGGCACCCCAAGCCCAAGCGAGGCCTTGAGTTACCGCACAATCTGGCCATGAGGAATCCATTATACAGGCATGGACCTAACCCAATCATGTATATCCTCTAAGGATGTTCTGAGAGCAAAAGCTTTCTCCAACTGCAAACAGGCCCCGAAGCAGAGTAATTCCAAAGATAATCCCTGCAAACTATCATGTTCATTACCTATAATGTATACAACTTGTGGCCTAGTTATCGACACAATCACAAAAGGCTTACTTGAAATTATGATAGTGTGCCATAAACACCAAATAAATGCAACAACCTAGATCTGAAATTCGAAAGACCATTCTTTTCCTATCAGTACATAGCATTCATCTAGACCATGCCAATTCATCAACAAATCCACCAAGAGACCATGCTTTCATTCTAAAACTGCCCACTCTATGGCCAAACCTACTAGATGATTCTACTGTATCATGCGTCCATCTACAATCAACATATGTATTTCCCATCCAATCTCCATGGAAAACTTATCACTGCTAAACTAACGTCATACTATGCCATGTGCAAGACGTTAAAAAAACAAAAGAAGACACCAATCCCGCAATATGTCCTAGATAAAAGCTTCCAAGTGCAACACTAGCAAAGCCAACATCAATAATCAATTTGGCAAACTACACACCCTAATGTTGATACACATGCCACCACTATGAATGGAACAATAGCACACAAAGCATAAAACAACTGAAGTTTACAACAATTCAGCTAAAGCATCTCATGTTCTCATCACCAGGATACCATAATCAAATCCAAACTTTGAATCAAAAGAAAAGGCTAATTTTTATGACATAATGCATAGAATAATGAAACAATGAGGGAACAACTAACTAAAACCTACAACAAACGTACATGGTACCACGATCCAAGTGCTCTTCTTTACTAGGTACCTCTATCATTTACAAGAACCTTACGCACTTGCAGACACTTGCAGACTATTTTTCCCTATTTGGACTTTGCCCAAAAGTCCTTCCCAAATGAAAAGTTGATTTTGAGACACAATGATTTTGAATTTGTTATTTGTTTTTATCTCCTCGGGCTGACCTCCATCCTTGCTTCTGTCACTTCATGCTTGTAGAGTTATCAATCAAAATATCTATTTTCTTTTTTTTAAGAATGTAAAAATAAAATCAATTAATTAATTGATACTTAATGAATAGGTTTATTTTCCTTCCCTCTCCCCTCTTTCAATCCTCCCCTTCATGTTAGAAACTCAATATTGTAAATTCAACATTAAGATTGACCTACACAGTCAAGGTTAGGATTTACCTACACAAGTCAACGTTAGGGTTGACTTGGAGTGCGTTTTTATGGGCTTTGGTCTCAAAGGGAACTACCATGGTGCCTCACATACAACTTCTATTATATCCCCCTTCTCCCCTCTCCCCTCCCTCCGACCCACCTTGTCTCTCCTAACCCCGCCTTCCCTTCCCTCCCACCTCATCTCTCTCCTACCCCCCTCCCCACCCTCAGTCATCTCTCTCATACACCCTACCCTCCTCTCCCCTCTTACCTCTCTCTTTTTTCACTTACCTCTCTCCTTGTCCCCCTCCCCCTCTTACATCTTTCCTCCGTGGCAATAGCCATGCCCCCCCCCCCCCCCCCTCCCACATTACCTCTGTCCTCCCCCCAACCCCAACCTCTACCTCTCTCCCCCTACCTTTAGGACCCCCCCCTCCCCCCCGAACCTTACCTCTTCTAAACCCTCCTCCCTTGCTCTCTCTCTTACCTATCTCCTTGCCCTTACTCCCCCTACCGCCCCTCCTCCCACTGTTCCTCTCTCCTACCCCATCTTACCTCTCCTATACCCCCACTTAACCTCTCTCCTTAACCCCACTTAACCCAACCTTACCTCTCTTTTAAACCCCCCTTCCCCTCTTACTTGTCTCCTCCCTAGTAGACGTGACCAATCCCCCCCCCCCCCTTCTCCTTCACCTCGCCCCTTACCTCTAGCCCCCCCCCCCCCCCTTCCCCACCTTATCTCTCTCTCTCTCTTCCAACCTTTTATCTCTCTCCTAAACCCTCCCCTCCCCTCCCACTCTTACCTCTCCCTCCCTCCCAACTTACCTCTGTCCCAAACCCTCCCCCCACCTTCCCCATCTTACCTCTCTCTCTCCCCTCCTCTGTCCCTCCACATTACCTTTCTCCCCCCCCCCCCGGTACCTCTCCGCTTCCCCTCTCCCCCATCTCTAGGAGCCCCTCTCCCTATCTTACCTCTCTCCCCTGAACCCCCCGTCCCCTCCCACCCCTACTTACCTTTCTCCTAAACCCCTCCCCCAGTTACCTCTCTCTAACCCGCGCCCCTCCCCCGCCCACACACCGCACACCCCCTCCCCCCTCCACCCCTACTTACCTCTCTCCTAAACCCATCCCCCTCTTCTCTCTCTAACCCTCACCCCCTGCCTCCCCCCCTACTTCCCTCTCTCCTAAACCCTCCCCCACTCTTCTAAACCCCCCACCCTATCGTGTGGTCATGGTTCAAAACCAATCCCCGCCAAGAGAAGTTTCAGGTTGCATTGCTATGACTTTTGACTGTGACAATAAATCAAGATGCCGAGGGGGAAAACTACATGATATTAGGATGAGGGACTTATTAAGTAATGAGACACATGCTTGAATGAGGCACCCTGACGCGTACTTTCTGACCCTCACACATGATGGGTGGTGAAAAGCAAGGAAAAATGCCTCCCCCACCATGCAAATGGGATCCAATGGCCATGATACTTTGTACAAGCCTTGAATTGGGTGATATTAAGACCTATGCAAAGTGTCGTCCCCATCAGCCACACACATTCAAATGTGACACCCCCGATGCGTGTTTTTTTATCCTCACATGACCGGTGACATATACAATTTGAAAATTTTAACATTTCATAATTAGCCATTCACTACAAACGACACATTCCCATAAGAACACCTACTATCATTTGAAAATGGATGCAGAAATAATCTCGAGCACTCGTTTCCCACTTTTGCTTTTCTCCAGCCAGCTAAAATCAGCCAAAACTCGCTAAATTCCGCCATAGACTCCTTCCAAATCCAAGCGCCTACCCCAATCTCATCGCCCTTGTTCCTGATGCCCAAATTTAATAGACAAGCTGCTCTTTGGCTTATGAACGCCCTCTCTTCCCTCCAACTTCTCAATTGCAGCCTAACTAGTTCTCTAGGGTAGGAATCTCATCCTCGAGAACACACAGCAAATTCTTTCCCTAACCAGCCCACTCTCACACTTCCCCACACAGCAAGTCGCACCAACAAACTAGCGTGAGGGATTCTAGGGCAGAAGCGAACCATGCTCATATCTCTTGTACTTGCATTGTCTCAGTAACATCTACTATGTGGATTCAGGTTTGCATGCTCATGTAGTACAGCTGGCTTTCTCATAAGGGCTGGACCCTCTCAAGACCAGATCTAGACTTGGCACATGCCCCTCCATGCGCATACTCAAGCTTTCTAGCATTGCTGAAATCTCGTAACTTTGGTTGTCACCTACGACAAACTGATGCACCTTCTTGTTCACCTCTATCAAAGCACCTCCAGGCTTTTTTTTGGCTATTGCATATTGCCTCAGCTCCTCTGTTCTACATGCATCATCCCACCTGCCAGCACTGGCAAATATGTTTGCCATCATCACATGTGAAGCAGCTGATTGTTCATCCATCTGGACAAGCTGTTGAAAGCATCTCAGTCCTATCTGTGCTTCCCCATGAGCTTTGCAGGCAGTAAGTAAAGCTATCCATGTTCCTTCAGAAGGAGAACACTGCATAGTTTCAAGAAATCTCTCTGCCTCGTTCAAATGTCCTGATCGTGCAAGGAGATCAACCATGCAAGTGTAGTGATCAATTGTTGGTGCAATGCCATGTTGTTCTCTCATCATTTTGAAATATTCCTGCCCCTTGAACACTAAGTCGGTTTGGCTGCATGCAGCAAGAAGGCACCTGAATGTAATAGCATTTGGCTTCACACCCTGTTCTTGCATCTCATCAAGACAGTGCACAAGCATGTTACCCTCATCGTTCATGCCGCATCCTTTTATCATTGCATTCGATAATGTGACAGCATCAGGAGAAATGCCCTCGAGTTGCATCTGTTCAAAACATTTCAGTACTTCCTCTTTAGGGCCAAGCTCAGCATATCGTGCTATCAGTGTGTTCCATGAGACAACATCTCGAACTGATAACTTGTAAAAGACTTCCCATGCCTCTGTAACTGAGCCACATTTGGCATACATGTCGACCAAGGCATTGCCAAGAAAAAAATCTCTTTCAAAACCCTTTTGTAAGATCTGAGCATGAATGTTGTGTCCTCTTTCCAAATCTTTCAGTCTAGCACAAGCCTATGTACCCTATCCTCTTGCATTTCCTGGTACAGGTTTAGAGCATGCTGGGTTTGCCCACAGTGGACATACCCTAAGATGATAGAAGTCCATGAATGCATTCCGAATAACAGACCTATTGAAAACCTGCAAAGCATCAGACACACTTCCACATTCTACAAACATTGGCACAATGTGATTCCCAAGAATTCTATGAGCTTCCAGCCCATTATTGCAAATGTAATTATGCACACGTTTGGCATAGGCCAGATTTCTCATTTTCCTGCACTTCTTCAAGATGGAGACAAAATTCTCAACAGAAGGTAGATCAGCCATCCACTCCTCTAACCTTGGCATCCTGCAATTACTGCCCTCTTGCGGTTGTTCGGCATCCACTCGCATTCCAGTCGTAAAGCTGATCCGACTAACGTAGGGATTTCCAGAGTTTCATCACGCTTGTTCTTGTTTTGCATGCCAACACGATGCGGCTTCTCCTAGTGGAAGCCTCAAACGTGTCTATTACCCACGATTAAGAGCATGATCTCAAAACGTTTAAACCTTTAGGGATGCAAAACATCTTGTCAAGGTTTTTTCTGCTGTGCGGCAATGTAGGTTGCCCTGACTCCAAATTTGCACAATGAAAGCCAGGGTCGTAATGCTGAAGACCAAAATTAATGTTAAAAAGGAGCAGGAGCTCTCTCCAGCCGTGACAAAGTAGCAATCCTGAACTCAAACCTCGTGACGCACTTGAAGAAGCGCCACCTGGAGAACTTTGCGCCACTTGACTGAATTGAAGATAACCACCACGGGTTTGAGGACCAGAAACCGGGAGACCATGGCTCCAATCCATGGTCGCAACAAAGATCCTCACGTCAGGTGAATATGAAGGTGCAATAGCTGAGGGCGTCATTCTGAAAAGTTTGCGGTGTACTACAGAATGCTGCACCTCTATATAGAGTTGCGAGGGCAATTACCGATCGTTGTAAAGCAGAAATTCACAATTTTTAGGATTAATTTGCTTCTAAAATAGCTGTCATGCTTTGATTGGCGTGGGAGTTAATTCCACTTATGGCTTTGAGAGTAGTTTGGCACTGAGCTTAGGGCCCCTCATTTTTATTGTCATTCCGTCTCTCTTTCAATTCCCTACCTCCTTTGTTTTACATTTTGGAGAGGCCATTCATTTCTTTCACCTGGAGGCAGAGTGTTTTTTTTTGGGGGGTATTCAAGTATAAGAATGGTGCTCGGCCAATGGCAAGCATCCATTTAACAAAAACACTCTGCCGCCACAACTCTTTATAAAGGTGCATCTGCGCAGCATTCCATAGTTGCATCGCCACCCTCAGGATGCAGTGAGCCATTGGCTGGGCACTTTCCTTCGAGGAAGGACTGACTCTCTCTGGCCCAATTCCCCCACGTGTAAGGCCTCCGGGAGAGTAATTCAAGGTAAAAATGAACGAAAACACTAATTGTGGGCTACTTAGTCATTGGGAGGGGAGATTCCCATTCCTAATTTGTCAAGCTCTTGCAGCTGCTATCAGATCTTGGCCGACTGGGGAATTTTATGTACGAGTGAATGCAGAGCCGGCCCAAACTCACCCATAGAGCTTTGCCACTTGGTCTAATACCCTACAACAGAGTTAACATAGCCCGATATGCTTGGCTTGGTGTCCCAACCTGGTGGTTGTTACTGTACGTGAGTTTGACCACCTGCTATGGAACCTGTGCCCACTTCCGAGTGGTATTGCCCCTCGAAGTGACCATGGGAGTGTGGGTTTGTGAGTTTTTCCTCTTTGTTTTTAACATGCGTCGCTATGCTCTCTCTCTCTCTCTCTCTCTCTCTCTCTCTCTCTCTCTCTCTCTCTCTCTCTCTCTGGTACATGCCTGCGTGTGTGTGTGTGCACGTGCATGTGTGTGCGTGCATGTGTGTGTGCGTACATGCGTGCATGCGTGCGTGTATGTGAGAGCACACACAAGGCGCGCACACACACATGTATACACTAAGTGACATTTTACATCATTTTACCAAGAGACTGCATGATGTGCTCAATTAGGAGTTGAATTATCGCAAAAAAAATTTTGGTAGTTTTAGTGGATTGAACAATATGCCCATCTTTTCCTCAAATTATTAGCATTGTTTTCTTAGAAGGAACACTCTTAGCGGGTTCCAGCTGTAAATAACAAAAAACACTACATTTGTCTAGTTTGACTTTCTCCAGATTCAGAGCCACACTGATTCGGGCTCTTGAGGATTTTTCAATATCCACCACTCCTAGCCCCCCTTCAAATTTGGGCAGTGTACAGAAGAGATGCTTCTTTGACAGGAACTAGCACACTATAAAAGGGTAGATGTAGTGATTGAGGACGAAGGCCTTGCCACCTATTGATTTTGTCTCTTAACCTGTCCATGACCTAATCCCACCTAGCCTTGTTTGAATAGCTAAAGCCGAAAAACCTCTCCCTCTTTACATCCAAAGGTTAGTGTCATCAGCGAAATTATTGGTGGCAAACTATTTGCATCCCATTACTGACTTGAATCCCTCTGATGTTCCCATTGTCTTCTTCATCCTTAATAAGCCCTAGTGCATCGGCCGCTATGGCAAAAAGGAGTGGGGCTAAGGCACCCCTTCCTAATGGATCTTTTAAGTGAAAATGAGGGGGAGATTGTCCCATTTACCTCCACCTTAGCTCTAGCCTCTGGCAAAGGAGAATATCTAACCATGTCTTGGAGAGATGACATTACAAAGTCCCATTCCATTCTGTCGTAAGCTTTGTCAAAGTTAATTTCTAAAAAAATAGATGTCCTGGTTCATCTCGTTTGCATGTTCTAGGCCTACCTTGAAGCCATTGTTAGATATCAATGCTCCACTCTCGTGTAACTACGCGGGAACTAGCTAACTCTACTTGTAAGCCCCCCATATGAGGAGAAGGCATTTGAGTAGCTCGGTTATCCGGTAGGTCGTGGTTTAGACACCAAATGGGGGCCATGTGTGGCCTGATGGCTGGACGGCTTCAGATAGAGTTGGCTAACTGCCAACTAGGCTACATGCAAGTGTGGGAAGGCATCCCATGACTGATCGCACTGAGGGTAGACGGAGCATTTCTCGAGGCAGCCCACACTCTCGAGTTGCGGGGCCCGTTTGGAGCCCCAGATGATCCCGGATGGCTCTGGGCTGAATGGTAACCATAGGGTAGTTGCTCTATTCTGCACCACGGTTTTAACGTGTAGTCGGTGGCCTATTTTGGGACCGACCTCCAGTTGGCCGTTTTGGGCCGACTGGGTCGGTCTCCCAATTGGGTCTAACCGACTACGACTGGTGGCTATATAAGAGCAAGCCCGTGAAGCCCATCATCATCATTGGCTGCAACAACCCTGATTCCTTAGCATCCAGCCTCCGTCCTCTATTGTTTCCAGCACGCCATCGAAGCTTCTCACATAGGAGCGCACGGCTGGGAGGCAGCGCCATCTATTGTATCAGTTTTACAGTAATCAAATTTTTGATTCTCCATACTATCTGCTTTTCTCTCTTGCATACGAGATCCTATTATCTGTTGAGCACAGATGTTGTATTGTTTTCTTACACTCATGCCTCTTCAAGCAAAGCTCCCTTTACTTTTGCTATTGCTGGTCCCATCCACTCTACCTCTACTTTTGGGTACCTCTCCATCAATTCCCCTTCTGTAGCTGTGGACCCATCCAAACAACCTCAAGATGCCTCTGCAGGAGTCACCAATCAGATCCATGGTTTTGTCCCTTCTGCTCAGATTACTCCTATCCCTACTGATCTCACCCAGCTGTCATCTATGTCTATTGACCCTCTCTACAACCTTTCTGCTGCTCATGGACATTCTACTGACACTACTATTGCCCAAGGACATTCTTCAGACACCTCTGCTCTTGCTGCCTCAGATTTCAAGGAAGATACCTCCAGCTTTTCATTTCATCCTTGAAATGTCACTCTTGACTTCTTTAGAAGTTTATACTTTTGTTGTTCTTTAGGATGTAAGGGCTCTTTTAGCCACACAACAGACAGTTCTGCTACTATATTTTCGATGTATGACATGATATAAAGTAATAAATACACCCTACTTTTTTGCCCCCAAAAAAAAAAACATTTGATAGAATTCAACTGGGAGACCATCCTCGCTAGGGGTTTCTTCTGTGAGCCCTGTTACTGCCCACCAACATATTACTCTTGTGGTCACTCAAGTGGTTACCCCTCCTTACGCCTGCCCCTTCAAGAGACCGGTCTCACGTGCTCACCCGTCCAATGTCTCATACAAAGTCCGTCAGGAGACACTGTCGACAGAAGATTTTATGGAATATCTGCGCAACCTCTCTGCTCTTCTTCCGGTTCCTGTTTTTCCTGCTCCTATTGTGGCCGTCTCTCTAATCCGCTATTAATTACGCCAAAAGATGAAGTCTTGTGATCAGCCGAGTTGTGTGTTTTGCAGGACTGTAGTGAAGATCTTGTTCTGATCTGTCATGTTTGTTAAAAGTTCTCTAAAGCAATTGTATATATTTTACTTTTTTAAATAAACCCTTATTTTTGAAAAAAAGAAGAAGAAGGAACACTAGGCAATGTCTTTTCCGGTGGTGTAACAACAGGTTGGTGACTTATACCTTCATCATCTGATATTTCCTCCTCCTTTATAGCTCTTGGGACAGGTCCATAGTGAATTACCTCTTCGCTTGATGATAAAGTGGAGGAGCTCTTCTCTGCCTCCACTGCATGTGGCTGCTCCCTGAACACCACATCGCGGCTCACTATGATCTTCTTTGCCTCTCGGTCACACAACTTATAGGCTTTCTTCTCATCACAATAGCCTAAGAAGATGCATTTGGTGCTTTTTGGTTGTAGCTTGTTTCTCTCTTTGTCTGGTACATGCGCATAGCATTCATACCCAAACGTTCTGCAGTGGGAGACAGATGGCTTCTTACCTTTGAGTGTCTTTGTATAGATGTGATTATGGATGTAAACCGCAGTATTGACAGCCTCAACCCAAAATTGGTTTGGTAGTCCAACACCTTTGAACATACACCTCCCCATCTCCACAATGGTCCGCATTCGGCATTCAATAACCGAATTTTACTGAGGCGTATGTGGTGTCGTCATTTGTCGCTTGATCCCTTTGCTCTTACAAAAATCTCCAAACTCTATAGAAACAAACTCACCACCACCATCCGATCTGATTTTCTTCACTTTTCTCCCTGTTTCATTTTCAACAAGCTATAGCCATTCTTTCAATTTACCAAAACCTTGAGCCTTTTCACAAAGAAAGTACACCCACATCTTTCTACTATAGTCGTTGACAATCAATAAAAAATAGGAAGATCCCCCCAAGGCCTGTGTAGGCATCTTACCGCACAAGTCAACATGCACCAACTCTAGAGGAGCATTTGCTCTATTCTTGCTTTCTTGTGGGAATGCCTTTTTCTGTTGCTTGCCCATCATGCAAGCTTCACACAGTTTTTTGATTTCTACTACTGTAGGTAAGTGAGCAACCATACCTTGCTTCTGCATCTCCTCTAAACCCTGAACCTCCCTCTAACCCTTAAAGTCCCCCTAAACCCTTCAAACCCCAATGAAGGCAAAAGCCTTCATTACCTCAACCATGATGATCAACTGACCAGTATTTAGGACATATTAGCATCATCTCAGTCATGCTGCATTGATGATTGCACCACTCTTGGATCCATTTATCACCATCATCTCATATCAATAGATTAATCCTTAGCACAGGGACATTTTATGCATCAATGCGGTCATGCCCTAGTGCAATGGATATCATTAGGTTCAACCATAGTGCAACCTAGGAAACGTCAATGTTTCAGCATGCACTTATGGCTATCATATACAGTCCATACTTGATGTAGATTAGTGGTTGGATTCAAGACTTCAGATCAGTCCCTACATTAGCATTCGGCACCTCATATGCCTTAGGGACATCTTATGCATTTTTAGTTATATTTTAGGATTCTAGGCCTTTATACTATCAGCTCCTTCTTGACGAGCCTTTGACAAATGCTACATCCCTTGTCGATGGACGTTTAGCCATGTACTTATTAGATGACCTTCAGCTCATGACAGTTGACCATACATGTTTCACAAGTTGCCATACCTTGTCACTTTTATGGCCCTCTTCTTCAGTAGAGCAAAGTTTCATACTTGCATCTTCGGCGCCAGCTTTTATGCAACTCCTAAATCACTTTGTCCACACCGACTATGCGATCTTCCTTGACCTTGCATCATTTAACAAAGATTATACTTCTATTGTAGCATACCTCACATATTGCTACCAGCTCTTTTGGGTTGGTGACACTCTTGTATGTCACAACCTACCGGATTACATCTTCATAGCTACACCAACTAGCTTCGTATCTAGATGCCTCTTTTTCAGAGCATCCATGATAACATATGACATGTTCAGCACGCAGCCATGCACCCAATCATGTACGCTGTCATCTTTCAATCGACCAGTCTTTGATCCAGGTGGACTTCTTATTTTTTAAATGTCCTTCCTCATCCCTTCGATCTATCTTCTCGGTTGTACTCATTGTACATGCTTCTGCTATGTAGCCACTATGATCACATATGCACATACTACTCTGATTCTTGTAGGTTTTCTTTCCCAACTTTTGATGCTAACATATGCACCAAACAAAATCCACAAAAAGATCTTGTACATGTACCCTCTATTTACCGAGTGCAATTTAAGAGGGAGTGTTGAGGATGGTTTGAATTACACCATACCTTGAGGGCATTAGGAGCAAACGCTAACCCTAACCCTAAGGGGTCCTCATGTATATATTCATGTTTATGTTCCATATAACATAGTGTACATGTAGCTATATCATGTGCACTCCTCTCTCTCTCTCTCTCTCTCTCTCTCTCTCTCTCTCATTTTTCACCGCGTCTCATAGATGAATATCAAAAAATACACATTTGCATTCTCCCATCATATGTGCCTTTGTTTGATGGGTACGATACTTTGCACACACCTTAATCTTATTCAATTTACGTCTTGTGGAAAGTGTCACACCCATCGGACACCGTTTGCATTATTGGGAGCACATATTTTCTTGTTTTCCACCGTGTATCATACTTGAGTATAAAAAAGTATGCATCAGCGTGATCCTATTGCATGTGCCTTTGTCGAATGGTTACGATACTTTGCACATGAATTTATCTTATTCACTTGAAGTCTATTGCAAAGTATCATGCCCATCAAAAACCATTTGGATGGCTAGGTATGCATATTTTCTTGTTTTCCATCGCATCTCATACTTGAGTATAAAAATATATGCACTAGCGTGCTCCTATCGCATGTGCCTTTGTCCGATAGGTATGAAAGTTTCTAGATGCCTTAATCTTATTCACTTAAAGCCTTGTGCAAACTATCATGTCCATCAAACACTGTTCGCATGGTTGGGTGTGCATATGTTCTTGTTTTCCACCTCGTCTCATACAGGAGTATAAAAAATTTGCATCGGTGTGCATGTATCGCATGTGCCTTTGTTGGATGGGTACGATACTTTGCACATGCTTAATCTTATTCACTTAAAGTCTTGTGCAAAAAGTGTCATGCCCATCAAAAACTGTTTGCATCGTTGGGCATACATATTTTCTTGTTTTCCACTGCATCTCATACATGAGTACCCAAAAATACGCATCTCATACATGAGTACCCAAAAATACACATCTCATACATGAGCATACATGAGTACCAAAAAATATGCATCTCACACATGAGTACCAAAAAATACGCATCTACCTTCTCCTATCGTATGTACCTCTGTTGGGATGGGTAGGTTACTTTGTACACACCTTAACCTTATTCACTTTAAGGCCTATGAAAAGTATCATATCCATCGAACATGCATATTTGCTTGTTTTTCATCGCATCTCATACATGACTATTAAAAAATACGAATCTCCTTGCTCCTATCGCATGTGCCTTTTTCAGATGAATACGATACTTTAAACACACCTTAATATTATTCACTTGAAGTCTTGTGCAAATTATTATGTCCAAGACCCAAACATTGGTGCTAAAAAGGATGACTTTATTCTTGAAAGATTGAGCGATAAAATTGATCAAATATGGTTCGGAGTTGCAACCTCTGAAATTGTTCAAGATACTGAGTCTGCACGTTACATGAAAGTGAAGGTACAATATTAGGCTCCCATCTGGGAAAAAAAGGATGACACTATTGAAAACATGTATACAAACTGCTGGAAAAAGGATTAACTATGTAACAAAAAGGATCCACAATGATGGGAGCATGTTAACATGATTGGTTGGAGCGGGATAGACAGCACGAAAAGAGACAAAAATGCACCTATGAGAATACTTGCTCAGGTGTGGGAGAAAGCAAAAGAAAAAACTACTTGCAAGGTAATATGGTGACATTATAATGTAATATGGTCCATTTTGTGCTCCCTTTGTTGGCCTACTCCTTGGAGAAGGTCTTAGTGAATCTGTTCATTTTTATGCAAAATTTAACTTGTGGGAATTTATTTTGTCCATTCCACTGCGGATAACAAAAATAAGGGGTTCCTTTGCATTTTACTAACAATAATGAATTAACTTCCTTGATATGTTCCTGACATTTATAGGGGGGATTGGAAATTCAAGGGCCCAAGAATTAGAGGGTGGGTGGCATGGGGGAGTCAGTGATTCAAAGTCCTGTCCAACAACTTTTTCCCTAACCAATCAAAACAAGGACAAATTCAAAGTCAAGCCAGCTTTTTCATCTCAAAACATACAGATTTACCATTTTATGCGATAATTATTCAAAATCCTAGCCGCTATTCTCAAGACATTGTAGTATTTTAGCCCCTTCTGAATATACTTGGTGGTTTCTTTAAAATAGTAATAAAATTCAGTATCTTATTGCATCCTAAGGTAAGAATTCGTGCCAAATTAGCAAGGTATGTAAGCTTCTTGAGACTGACAAATTGTTGGAAGATGCAAATGAACGTATACCGCATTTATATACCCTTTCAAAAAACAAAGGGGATGCATCGAACTCATTGCTCAAGGTCCCTCATGGTTTTATTCCACCATTGTTGCGTTATGCCCATCAGCTTCAATCTTTTGCTGCATTAAGTTTATGGCCTCCTCAAGGACCTCCACGTCACTCTTCCCTAGGTCCTCTCGATGCATGTCAGCATTGGACACATTAGGAATTAGGTGTGACCTAGCCAGTAGAGCCCAATCTACCTCACTATTCTTGATCTCGCCATATCACCTATACAATGCCTCCCATCGCTCTACCAATTATTCTTTTGTAGGGGCCCTTGCTATTTGCAGAGTACATGTACTTCAATGCCATATCTATGGCACAAGGCCTCAAAGTATTGTTCCACATGTGCATTGGTAGGGTCCCTTTCATCCATGCCTAAGAAGGAGGTGTAAACTATCATCTCTCTCCCTCTCTAGCCATCTAAGCCAATAACTCAAATAACTATATAAATGGCAGGTTGTGAAGAGAGTATGTAATTGGGGATAGCAATCTAAACCTACTGATGAGAGAGGGAGAGGGAGACAAAATCCATCAAAGCGAATAGCGCGACCGGTCATAGCTGGGAAAGGAAAATCTTGTACAATGTGATGGTGTTAAGGGATGGAAGACTGAGGGATGGGCTTTAGAGGGAGGGGTCATAGGAGATGGCATGCATGCTACATCAAGAAATGTAGATTTCTCAATTTTGACTGAGAAAACAAAAAAATTTGACCATGCCATATATTTATTTCCTTTTGCAATGTTACCAACTAGTTATTTATCATGTTTTATTCTTAATATTGTGCTTTTTATGGCTGAGAATCATGACCGACCAGCCCTTTAAAAAAATTGGTTTGTTTGGAAAAAGAAAAAATACAAATAGATTCAATCTTGAATATGAAATTCAATATCACATGAAATAATTTCAATTCAATTAACTTTAATAATGCTAATTAATTCCAATTATGATGTATTAATTAATTAACTAAGCAACATATTATTGATTAATTATAATCGGGATGTAATTAAATAATTGAGAAAAATGTTGTTCTTTTTCAAGGAGATAGGAACGATATATAGGACTATTTTTGGTGTGTTGGGTGGGAGTGAGAGAGATAGGGATTTCTAGAGGGTGAACTTAAGTTTGAGCATGCGTGTCACAAAAGGCCATGCAAGAATGGAAGGGAGGGAAGGGTGTATGAGAGGGAAAAGAACTGGAGAGCAAAATAAGAAGAGAGAAAGGGCAGACGTAGATGACCAAATTCATCCAAAATAGAGTAATTGTCCCAAAATTTCTAAAACGGTCTTGAGTGTGAAGATCCAACTATCTGTCGTAAGAAAACGATACAACGTCTGTGCTCAACAGATAACAAGATCTTGTATGCAAGAGAGAAAAGCAGATAGTATGGAGAATCAAAAATTTGATTACTGTAAAACCGAGACAATAGATGGCGCTCCCTCCCAACCGTGCGCTCCTGTGTGAGAAGCTTCGATGGCATGCTGGAAACAGTAGAGGACGGAGGTTAGATGCTAAGGAATCAGGGTTGCTATAGCCTGTGATGATCATGGGCTTCACGGGCTTGCTCTTATATAGCCACCTAGACCCAATTGGGTGACCGACCCAGTCCACCCAAAATGGCCGACTGGAGGTCGGTCCCAAAATAGGCCACCGACCATACGATAGAACCGTGGCACAAAATAGAGCAACTGACTGAAATCATCTGGGGCTCCAAATGGGCCCCGCAACCCGAGAGTGGGCTGCCCCAGGAAATGCTCCGTCTACCCTCAGTGCAATCAGTCATGGGATGCCTTCACACACTTGCATGTAGCCTAGTTGGCAGTGTGCCAACTCTATCTGAAGCCGTCCAGCCATCACGCCACACATGGCCCCCATCTGATGTCCAAACAAAGACCTACCGAATAACTAAGCTACAACACCTATTTCATTAATTTTGGACTTTTTCTGTTGTTTTTGGACGAAGCCCAAAAATCCTTCCCAAATGAAAAGTTTACTTTGTGAAAATATCCTTCCCAAATCAAAATTTTACTTTCTGAAAATATTCTTCCCAAATCAAAAGTTCACTTTGTGGCACTATCATATTCACATAAAAATATTGTTTTTTCAATCTATACTTTTGCACCAACATGCAAGAATTTGAAATAATCCTATATTAGAAATTCTAGCTATACCTAAGTTATTTGTTAATTTAATTATTTTTAATATTTTTCCTTGACGTGATAAATTTATAAATCCATGAAAGGAGACTTAAATATTTCATGAAAATAACATTGTCACTCGCAATATGCACAAAATTTTTAAAACTTTTAATAAATAGAAAAAAGACATGATGCCATAAGACCCAAGTTTTGTATTGAACCAAAGAATTATAATAGCAATTATAGCTATCATTATATGATTACATTGAGAGACGTTGCTCTCAGCTAGAGTCTTTATATCCAAAATGATATAGATTGAACATATGTTTACAATTTAAATTGTTGCTCTTAAAGAACCTCAATTTGTGCCATCTGCATAATTTGACTCCCCATTGTCTTATTGCTCAATGTCACGACAGTCCCTTGCCAGGTGCCATCTGCATTAACTCCCACTTGTCTTGCCAAGCCTTGTCCCTTGGGTGCATTGACTCCCCATTGTCTTATTGCTCAATGTGACAGTCCCTTGCCAGGTGCCATCTGCATTAACTCCCTATTGTCTTGCCAAGCCTTGACCCTTGGGTGACATCCAGTGCATATTTTGACTCTCATTTGACATAGGAGGTGATGACTCTGATTATAATTGTCTTGAATTGGCTTCTTGCGTAGTACCCAAATAAAATCCTTCAATGGACTTCAATACAAAGCTTTAATCATGGACATTCTTCATTTGCGCTGTCTCCTTCTACTTCCTCCATGGCGAGCATCCTTAAAAATTCGTGTATATGCAAAATACTTTGCTGTGGTATTTTTATTTTTCCTTCTACCTCATATCCCATGCGCTTCTTTGATTTCTTTGCCCTTGAATGCCAAGACACCATGATTGTCTCCGTCGAAACTTGAGAGACCTCTTCATCATTTGGGACCCACTCCTTCATTATACAATTAGTATACAATGTGTTGTTATCCATATTCTCCTTCCTGCCCTTTAGCTCATACCATACCGCTGTAAATGTCGTAGCTCTCCCTTGGTCATCTCTTTGCACATCAACTACTTTTGCAACCCAAAACTTCACATTCTCATATTCATCATCCGATGGCCGAACCACAACAAAACAATCGACCTCTATATCTACTTGTGGCATAAACTCTCTCTTCTTCGGTCCACAATATGGACGTGGGAGTAATGATACAAATTCATTTTCAATGACTGGAGCTGGGCGCAAATCGTTATGAACATTTGGCCAAAACATATTGCATTCTTCCTTGACATCCTTTGAGCCTCGCATTCTCTCAAGGTCCTTTATTAAATTTCGTGTCTTGTTAATTACAGTGGTAGTTTGTTCTCTCCAAGTAGGCTTCGAATCAGGATATCTCCGGAGCATTTCCTCTTTGTATGTAATAAATGCTTTTAATCCTTCTATTTCACAGTTAGACCTCTCATTGAATTCTTGTATAGGAGCCCATGTTGGATACCTTTCCTTGCTGGGAATTGAAGTTAAGAGACTGTAAGGTTCTTCAGGTTCCCATTTTGTATCATGAGAATACTGTTGCCATTGCATGACAGGTTTTTCATCTTAAAAAAAAAAACGAAAGTAGTGTGGATTGGTATGACCTGTCAATGCATCACCACCCGTTTGTATGAAAGCTAGAATGAAGCTCTTCCAATCATACATTCTTTCAAGCCTCTCACATACTGTACTTTCCTTACGACCACCAACTTGCCTGCCACATCTTCTTACCAAGTCATCTATTGTCTCCGCATCCTTGCATTTAAGCTCCCTTGAGATTGTGCTAAAAACCTGATCGATATCCTCATGTGTATGCCCAACATACAAAAATCCACATTCGACCTCATTGAAGATTTGATGAGCAACTAGCATGGAGCAGAATGCAAACATGAGTACATTCTTATTTTCTCACCAGCAATTATCAGCTTGTATTCTCAAAGTCGGTGGTAGGCGACCTTTTTTTGCATGTACATTGCGAATTGCCTTCATAATAGATGTTACAACTTGATTGCTATCATGTAGATGCAAGGAATCAATCCATATATCTGCAAAGAACTTAATTCCATGCACTAACACTCCACATAGATGTGCCTTTAGAAAGTGCTTTCCTTGTAATTTAGGTGGAGTGGCAACAAAACGAGGCAATGTTGTATTCTGATCCATGCCATCTACAATAAGGCACATGTAGTCATCGGGATGCGAAATAGCTTGCTCCTTCCAAAATGCATATTTTTGCCTGGAATGTCGAATAAGGTCATGATGAGATTTTCAGTTTTTTTTGTATAATTCCCTTTGATTTGGACATGTTGCACTCTCAATCGCTCGCTTTAAATCATCACTGACATTGCACTTTGACATTTTTAGCCTCCTGGGGATTTTAACATATCCAAAGTTCTTCTTCCAAAGAGTATACAAAGTATGAGAAGAAGCTACGGCATCCCCTCTTTGCCTTTTCTTTTCTGCAATAGAGTCAAATACTTCGAGCTTTGTCAAGCCCATTGGAAGGTGCATTTCAGTGATCGCATCACCGTTAGGGAGTTTGGTAGATATATGGGGTTGAGGTAAAGCATTTTCATGTATGAAGTCTTGCAAAATTGCTGCTGCCCTGACAGTTGAGATTCTTGATTTGGACCTTCCTCTATTGCCGTGAATGCTAAATTTGTTGCCGCCCTTTGCCTTGGTGACTAAATCCCAATATGTACCATGGGATAATCCAGTAATATTGCGATATGCCTTATTGCAAATCTTTTTTCCATTTACGAGAGGTTTTACCTTTTGTCTTGAACTTAGCCTTTTATTGCCATTCTGAAGAAAGCAAGAGAGACTTGTGAGAAGGTATTCATTTCTTTCGCTTCCTCTTTTTTGCCACACGTGTCCTCTACATTCCCTGATGTCTGCAAGATTAATGAAGCGCATACATCTTCGCTTGCAACATAGATATCCCAATGCATTTAACATGTTCTCCTCCTTCATTACTCTCTTCCTCTTTGGTTGCTTTTGTGGATCTGCCTGGATTCGCTTTCTTTTCATGCATATGTATGACCGTTTTCGTTCCTCGTGCACGTTGTTATCTGTATTTATGCACTTCTTCTCCTCACATTTGTTTGTAACCAAACATCCATGATTGGTCAAGTTGCATCCTTGGCCATATCACAATCAAAGTTAAATATTGAATAATCCTCTGTTGATCTCATCCTCGTTTTTAACATACTCTCAGGACCACTCAATGAATTCAATATTCTACGAGAGTATTGAGAACCTTGAAACTCTTCCACTCCTGAGAGAACATCGCTCATTGGGACATCTTTCATGGCTTTCACAAATCCACAAGCTTGATTGACACCAGGTTTGTTAATATGTATGAACTCATCCACACTTAACAAGACATCGCTATTGAAACCTTTGCCCTTCTCACTGTGCAAGAATTCATCCACCCCAGATAAGGCTTCACTTCTAAAATCATTTTGTTTCTCGGAACCAATGAACTCATCCACTCCAGATAAGATGTCACTTCTATAATTGAGTACATTGAAATCATCCACATTTGAGGTGATAGATCCTGGCACATGGGCACGCTTTTTAGGTCCTTTGATATTGTAGTATACCTTGTCTTTATCATTGAAAACCACGTGCCTCTTTCTCATGTTTAAAAATTGCATGCTCCATCTCATATTCTTGCCTACCTCATAGCAGGGATCACATAAGGATGTTATGTTATCAACCATACCATCATCAATGACTTTTAGAATCCTCATCTGTGCAAATGACCATTGCTCCACTAGTTCAAATCCCAATACTTCACCTTCTGCTACAGTCTTATTTGCAAATTATCTCATTTGTAAAATGTCCCCTATAGTAAAATCCAAGGTGGTGCACTTTGTATTCTTGATAATGTCTGTTGCATAAGTCTCATCTTTGTCCCATGCTATAAATGATTTGTTGGATGTATTGTAGAGCATAACATCTCCAAGTGTTTCCATATCTCCACATTTATACTTAGCTCAACATGTGCTCTAAGAATCTTTGATACATTAACTGCCACCTTATCTTCGCCAAGTCTTCGAAAGTGGCAAACTGAATTGGGATCACTATCATGGATTATAGCAAATGCAACTACTTCTCTTTGCTACATAAAATCACATCCATCCCTGGAACAAAATCTATAGCCATCTCCTTTGTGAGAGTCCTTTGCAAGCAAGCTGTAGTACCAACAATTACATAAATATTAGTCTCTTTTTAATAATCTACTCATTTATTATAATTTTTAATTAGTACTTAATTTATTGGTGGGAGAAGTTATCCGATCAAGTACTCATCAGATGGACATACCAAGTTATCCTTTGCATGGTCGATCGAGCATTAAATACTATTCTTGCTCTAGTGTCATGCACATCCGTAAAGAAACATGATGCTACGTATGTTATCCGATCAAGTACTTATGGGATGGGCACGCCACTTTGCATGTAAGTCAATTCCACCTAGTTGAAGGTGTGTGCAAAGTATTGTGCTCATCGGATATGCTTTGCATTGTCGATCAAGCACAAAACACCGTTTTTGCTTTAGTGTCATGCACAACCATAAAAAAACACGTCCTAGGTGTGTTATTCAAACAAGTACTTCTCAGATGGGGGCTCCACTTTACACGCAAGTCGGTTTCAGCTAGGTTGAGGTTAATTCAGAGTATTGTGACCATCGGATATGCTTTGCATGGCCGATCACACATTATACACCATTTTTTCCCTAGTGATATGCACATCCACAAAAAAACAAGCCCTTAGGTGTGTTATCTGACCAAGTACTTATCGGATGGGTGTGCCTATTTGAAAACATGTCAATGCCACCTAGGTTGAGGTGTAGGAAAAGTATTGTGCCCCATCGGATATGCTTTGCATGGTTGATCGAGCATTGAATACCATTTTTGCCTTGGTGTCATGCACATCCGTAAAAAAACACATTGCTAGGTATGTTCTCCAATCAAGTACTTATGGGATGGGCATGCCACTTTGCATGTAAGTCAATTCCACCGCGTTTAATGTGTGTGCAAAGTATTATGCCCATCGGATATGCTTTCCATTGTCAATGAAGCATAAAACACCATTTTTGCTCTAGTGTAATGCACAACCACAAAAAAACACGATCCTAGGTGTGTTATTCAAACAAGTACTTATCGGATGGGGGCTCCACTTTGCACGCAAGCATATTTCAACTAGGTTGAGGTGCATGCAAATTATTGTAATAGTTGGATATGCTTTGCATGGTCGATCACGCATTGTACACCGTTTTTCCTGTAGTGATATGCTCATCCGCAAAAAAACACGCCCTTAGGTATGTTATCTAACCAAGTACTTATCCAATGGGTGTCCCCCTTTGAGAAAATTTCAATACCACCTAGGCTAAGGTGTAGGAGAAGTATTTTGCCCATCGGATATCCTTTGCATGGTCGATCGAGCATTAAATACCATTTTTGCCTTAGTGTCATGCACATCCGTAAAAAAACACGCTGCTAAGTGTGTTATCCGATCAAGTACTTATGCGATGGGAATGCCACTTTCCATGTAAGTCAATTCCACCTAGTTGAAGGTGTGTGCAAAGTATTGTGCCCATCGGACATGCTTTGCATTGTCGATCCAGCATAAAAGACCGTTTTTGCCTTAGTGTCATGCACAACCATAAAGGAACAAGGTCCTAGGAGTGTTAATCAAACAAGTACTTATCGGATGGGGGCTCCACTTTGTACGCAAGTCCCTTTCAACTAGGCTGAGATGCATGGAAAGTATTGTCACCATCGGATATGATCTGCATGGTCGATTACGCATTATACAACGTTTTCCCCCTAGTGATATGCACATCCGCAAAAAAACACGCCCTCAGGTATGTTATCTGACCAAGTACTTATCGGATGGGTGTAACTCTTTGAGAACATTTCAATACCACCTAGATTAAGGCATAGGAAAAGTATTGTGCCCATCGGATATGCTTTGCATGGTCGATCGAGCATTAAATACCATTTTTGCCTTAGTGTCATGCACATCCGTAAAAAAACACGCTACTAGGTGTGTTATCCGATCAAGTACTTTTGCGATGGGAATGCCACTTTGCATGTAAGTCAATTCCACCTAGTTGAAGGTGTGTACAAAGTATTGTGCCCAGCGGATATGCTTTGCATTGTCGATCAAGCATAAAACACCGTTTTTGCCTTAGTGTCATGCACAACCATAAAAGAACACGGTCCTAGGTGTGTTATTCAAACAAGTACTTATCGGATGGGGGCTCCACTTTGCTCCCAAGTCCATTTCAACTAGGTTGAGGTGCGTGCAAAGTATTGTCACCATCGGATATGCTTTGCAAGGTCGATCACTTATTATACAATGTTTTCTCGGTAGTGATATGCACATCTACAAAAAAACTAGGTTGAGGTGCATGCAAATTATTGTAACAATTGGATATGCTTTGCATGGTCGATCACACATTGTACACCATTTTTCCTGTAGTGATATGCACATCCGCAAAAAAACACTCCCTTAGGTATGTTATCTGACCAAGTACTTATCCGATGGGTGTCCCCCTTTGAGAACATTTCAATACCACCTAGGCTGAGGTGAAGGAGAAGGTATTGTGCCCATCAAATATCCTTTGCATGGTCGATTGAGCATTAAATACCATTTTTGCCTTAGTGTCATGCACATCCGTAAAAAAACACGCTACTAGGTGTGTTATCCGATCAAGTACTTTTGCGATGGGAATGCCACTTTGCATGTAAGTCAATTCCACCTAGTTGAAGGTGTGTACAAAGTATTGTGCCCAGCGGATATGCTTTGCATTGTCGATCAAGCATAAAACACCGTTTTTGCCTTAGTGTCATGCACAACCATAAAAGAACACGGTCCTAGGTGTGTTATTCAAACAAGTACTTATCGGATGGGGGCTCCACTTTGCTCCCAAGTCCATTTCAACTAGGTTGAGGTGCGTGCAAAGTATTGTCACCATCGGATATGCTTTGCAAGGTCGATCACTTATTATACAATGTTTTCTCGGTAGTGATATGCACATCTACAAAAAAACTAGGTTGAGGTGCATGCAAATTATTGTAACAATTGGATATGCTTTGCATGGTCGATCACACATTGTACACCATTTTTCCTGTAGTGATATGCACATCCGCAAAAAAACACGCCCTTAGGTATGTTATCTGACCAAGTACTTATCCGATGGGTGTCCCCCTTTGAGAACATTTCAATACCACCTAGGCTGAGGTGAAGGAGAAGGTATTGTGCCCATCCAATATCCTTTGCATGGTCAATCAAGCATTAAATACCATTTTTGCCTTAGTGTCATGCACATCCGTAAAAAAACACGCTGCTTAGTGTGTTATCCGATCAAGTACTTATGCGATGGGAATGCCACTTTCCATGTCAGTCAATTCCACCTAGTTGAAGGTGTGTGCAAAGTATTGTGCCCATCGGACATGCTTTCCATTGTCGATCCAGCATAAAACACCGTTTTTGCCTTAGTGTCATGCACAACCATAAAAGAACACGGTCCTAGGAGTGTTAATCAAACAAGTACTTTTCGGATGGGGGATCTACTTTGCACGCAAGTCCCTTTCAACTAGGCTGAGATGCATGCAAAGTATTGTCACCATCGGATATGCTCTGCATGGTCGATTACGCATTATACAACGTTTTCCCCCTAGTGATCTGCACATCTGCAAAAAAACACGCCCTTAGGTATGTTATCTGACCAAGTACTTATCGGATGGGTGTGCCTCTTTGAGAACATTTCAATACCACCTAGGTTATGGCATAGGAAAAGTATTGAGCCCATCGGATATGCTTTGCACGGTCGATCGAGCATTAAATACCATTTTTGCCTTAGTGTCATGCACATCCGTAAAAAAACACGCTACTAGGTGTGTTATCCGATCAAGTACTTATGCGATGGGAATGCCACTTTCCATGTAAGTCATTTCCACCTAGTTGAAGGTGTGTGCAAAGTCTTGTGCCCATCGGATATGCTTTGCATTGTCGATCCAGCATAAAACACCGTTTTTGCCTTAGTGTCATGCACAACCATAAAAGAACACGGTCCTAGGTGTGTTAATCAAACAAGTTCTTATCGGATGGGGGCTCCACTTTGCACGCAAGTCCGTTTCAACTAGGTTGAGATGCAGGCAAAGTATTGTCACCATCGGATATGCTCTGCATCGTCGATTATGCATTACACAACGTTTTTCCCCTAGTGATATGCACATCCGCAAAAAAACACGCCCTTAGGTATGTTATCTGACCAAGTACTTATCGGATGGGTGTGCCTCTTTGAGAACATTTCAATACCACCTAGGTTAAGGCGCAGGAAAGGTATTGTGCCCATCGAATATGCTTTGCATGGTCGATCGAGCATTAAATACCATTTTTGCCTTTGTGTCATGCACATCTGTAAAAAAACACGCTGCTACGTGTGTTATCCGATCAAGTACTTATGCGATGGGAAGCCCCCATCTGAGAAGTAGTTGTTTGAATAACACACCTAGGACGTGTTTTTTTATGGTTGTGCATGACACTAAAGCAAAAACGGTGTTTTATGCTTGATCGACAATGCAAAGCATATTGGATGGGCACAATACTTTGCACACACCTTCAACTAGGTGGAATTGAATTACATGCAAAGTGGCATTCCCATCGCATAAGTACTTGATCGGATAACACACCTAGTAGTGTGTTTTTTTATGGATGTGCATGACACTAAGGCAAAAACGGTATTTAATGCTCGATCGACCATGCAAAGAATATCCGATGGGCACAATACATTTCCTACGCCTTAACCTAGGTGGTATTGAAATGTTCTCAAAGAGGCACACCCATCCGATAAGTACTTGGTCAGATAACATACCTAAGGGCGTGTTTTTTTGCGCATGTGCATATCACTAGGGGGAAAACGTTGTATAATGCGTAATCGACCATGCAGAGCATATCCGATGGTGACAATACTTTGCATGAATCTCAACCTAGTTGAAAGGGACTTGTGTGCAAAGTGGAGCCCCCATCCGATAAGTACTTGTTTGATTAACACTCCTAGGACCGTGTTCTTTTATGGTTGTGCATGACACTAAGGCAAAAACGGTGTTTGATGCTGGATCGACAATGCAAAGCATGTCCGATGGGCACAATACCTTGCACACACCTTCAACTAGGTGGAATTGACTTACATGGAAAGTGGTATTCCCATCGCATAAGTACTTGATCGGATAACACACCTAGCAGCGTGTTTTTTTACGAATGTGCATGACACTAAGGCAAAATTGGTATTTAATGCTCGATCGACCATGCAAAGGATATCCGATGGGCACAATACTTTTCCTACACCTTAGCCTAGGTGGTATTGAAATGTTCTCAAAGGGGGACACCCATCCGATAAGTACTTGGTCAGATAACATACCTAAGGGCGTGTTTTTTTACGGATGTGCATATCACTAGGGGAAAAACGTTGTATAATGCGTAATGGACCATGCAGAGCATATCCGATGGTGACAATACTTTGCATGCATCTAAACCTAGTTGAAAGGGACTTGAGTGCAAATTGGAGCCCCCATCGGATAAGTACTTGTTTGATTAGCACACCTAGGACCGTGTTCTTTTATGGTTGTGCATGACACTAAGGCAAAAACGGTGTTTTAAGCTGGATCGACAATGCAAAGCATATCCAATGGGCACAATACTTTGCACACACCTTAAACGAGGTGGAATTGACTTACATGCAAAGTGGCATGCCCATCCCATAAGTACTTGATCGGAGAACATACCTAGCAACGTGTTTTTTTACGGATGTGCATGACACCAAGGCAAAAATAGTATTCAATGCTCGATCAATCATGCAAAGCATATCCGATGGGCACAATACTTTTCCTACACCTCAACCTAGGTGGCATTGACATGTTTTCAAATAGGCACACCCATCCGATAAGTACTTGGTCAGATAACATACCTAAGGGCTCGTTTTTTTGCGGATGTGCATATCACTAGAGAAAACATGGTGTATAATGCGTGATCGGCCATGCAAAGCATATCCCATGGTCACAATACTTTGAATTAACCTCAACCTAGTTGAAACCGACTTGCGTGTAAAGTGGAGCCCCCATCTGAGAAGTAGTTGTTTGAATAACACACCTAGGACGTGCTTTTTTATGGTTGTGCATGACACTAAAGCAAAAACGGTGTTTTATGCTTGCTCGATAATGCAAAGCATATCCGATGGTCAATCATGATCTTGTGTATAATGCGTGATCGGCCATGCAAAGCATATCCGATGGTCACAATGTGCATATCACTACAGGAAAAACGGTGTACAATGCGTGATTAACCAATGCAAAGCATATCCAATGGTTACAATACTTTGCACACACCTCAACCTAGTTGGAAGATACTTGCGTGCAAAGTGGAGACCCCATCGGATAAGTACTTGTTTGAATAACACACTTAGGATCGTGTTTTTTTATGGTTGTGCATTACACTAGAGCAAAAATGGTGTTTTATGCTTCATTGACAATGGAAAGCATATCCGATGGGCATAATACTTTGCACACACCTTAAACGAGGTGGAATTGACTTACATGCAAAGTGGCATGCCCATCCCATAAGTACTTGATCGGAGAACATACCTAGCAACGTGTTTTTTTACGGATGTGCATGACACCAAGGCAAAAATGGTATTCAATGCTCGATCAACCATGCAAAGCATATCCGATGGGCACAATACTTTTCCTACACCTCAACCTAGGTGGTATTGACATGTTTTCAAATAGGCACACCCATCCGATAAGTACTTGGTCAGATAACACACCTAAGGGCTTGTTTTTTTGCGGATGTGCATATCACTAGGGAAAAAATGGTGTATAATGCGTGATCGGCCATGCAAAGCATATCCCATGGTCACAATACTTTGAATTAACCTCAACCTAGTTGAAACTGACTTGCGTGTAAAGTGAAGCCCCCATCTGAGAAGTACTTGTTTGAATAACACACCTAGGACGTGTTTTTTTATGGTTGTGCATGACACTAAAGCAAAAACGGTGTTTTATGCTTGATCGACAATGCAAAGCATATCGGATGAGCACAATATTTTGCACACACCTTCAACTAGGTGGAATTGAATTACATGCAAAGTGGCATTCCCATCGCATAAGTACTTGATCGGATAACACACCTAGTAGTGTGTTTTTTTATGGATGTGCATGACACTAAGGCAAAAACGGTATTTAATGCTCGATCGACCATGCAAAGCATATCCGATGGGCATAATACTTTTCGTACACCTTAACCTAGGTGGTATTGAAATTTTTTCGATCATGCAAAATATTGTCACCATCGGATATGCTCTGCATGGTCGATTACGCATTATACAACGTTTTTCCCCTAGTGGTATGCACATCCGCAAAAAAACACGCCCTTAGGTATGTTATCTGACCAAGTACTTATCGGATGGGTGTGCCTCTTTGAGAACATTTCAATACCACCTAGGTTAAGGCGTAGGAAATGTATTGTGCCCATCGGATATTCTTTGCATGGTCGATCGAGCATTAAATACCGTTTTTGCCTTAGTGTCATGCACATCGTAAAAAAACACGCTACTAGGTGTGTTATCCGATCAAGGCGATGGGAATGCCACTTTGCATGATAGTCAATTCCACCTAGTTGAAGGTGTGTGCAAAGTATTGTGCCCATCGGATATGCTTTGCATTATCGATCAAGCACAAAACATCGTTTTTGCCTTAGTGTCATGCACAACCATAAAAGAACACGGTCCTAGGTGTGTTATTCAAACAAGTACTTATCGGATGGGGGCTCCACTTTGCATGCGAGTCCGTTTCAAGTAGGTTGAGGTGCGTGCAAAGTATTATCACCATCGGATATGCTTTGCAAGGTCGATCATGCATTATACAACGTTTTCTCTGTAGTGATATGCACATCCGTAAAAAAACACGGCTTTAGGTATGTTATCTGATCAAGTACTTATCGGATGGGTGTGCCTCTCTGAGAACATTTCAATACCACCTAGGTTAAGACATAGGAAATGTATTCTGCCCATGGGATATTCTATCCATGGTTGATCGAGCATTAAATACCATTTTTGCCTTAGTGTCATGCACATCCGTAAAAAAACACGCTGCTAGGTGTGTTATCCGATCAAGTACTTATGCGATGGGAATGCCACTTTCCATGTAAGTCAATTCCACCTAGTTGAAGGTGTGTGCAAAGTATTGTCCCCATCTGATATGCTTTGCATTGTCGATCCAGCATAAAACACCGTTTTTGCCTTAGCGTCATGCACAACCATTAAAGAACACGGTCCTAGGTGTGTTAATCAAACAAGTGCTTATCGGATGGGGGCTCCACTTTGCACGCAAGTCTGTTTCAACTAGGTTGAGATGCGTGCAAGGTATTGTCACCATCGGATATGCTCTCCATGGTCGATTACGCATTATACAACGCTTTTCCGAGAGTGATATGCACATACGCAAAAAAACATGCCCTTAGGTATGTTATCTGACCAAGTACTTATCGGATGGGTGTGCCTCTTTGAGAACATTTCAATACCACCTAGGTTAAGGCGTAGGAAAAGTATTGTGCGCATTGGATACACTTTGCATGGTCGATCGAGCATTAAATACCATTTTTGCCTTAGTGTCATGCACATCCATAAAAAAACATGTTGCTAGGTGTGTTATTCAATCAAGTACTTATGCGATGGCAATCCCACTTTGCATATAAGTTCATTCCATCGAGTTGAAGGTGTGTGCGAAGTATTGTGCCCATCGGATATGCTTTGCATTGTCGATCAAGCATAAAACACCGTGTTTGCCTTAGTGTCATGCACAACCATAAAAAAACATGGTCCTAGGTGTGTTAATCAAACAAGTGCTTATCGGATGGGGGCTCCACTTTGCACCCAACTCCGTTTCAACTAGGTTGAGATGAGTGCAAAATATTGTCACCATCAGATATGCTTTGCATGGTTGATTACATATTATAAAACATTTTTCCCGTAGTGATATGCACATCTGCAAAAAAACACGCCCTTAGGTATGTTATCTGACCAAGTACTTATCGGATGGGTGTGCCTCTCTGAGAAAATTTTAATACCACCTAGGTTAAGGCGTACAAAAAGTATTGTGCCCATCGGATATGCTTTGCATGGTCGATCGAGCATTAAATACCGTTTTTGCCTTAGTGTCATGCACATCCATAAAAAAACACACTACTAGGTGTGTTATCCGATCAAGTACTTATGCGATGGGAATGCCACTTTGCATGTAATTCAATTCCACCTAGTTGAAGGTGTGTGCAAAGTATTGTGCCCATCCGATATGCTTTGCATTGTCGATCAAGCATAAAACACCGTTTTTTCTTTAGTGTCATGCACAACCATAAAAAAACACGTCCTAGGTGTGTTATTCAAACAACTACTTCTCAGATGGGGGCTTCACTTTACACGCAAGTCAGTTTCAGCTAGGTTGAGGTTAATTCAAAGTATTGTGACCATGGGATATGCTTTGCATGGCCGATCACGCATTATACACCATTTTTTCCCTAGTGATATGCACATCCGCAAAAAAACAAGCCCTTAGGTGTGTTATCTGACCAAGTACTTATCGGATGGGTGTGCCTATTTGAAAACATGTCAATACCACCTAGGTTGAGGTGTAGGAAAAGTATTGTGCCCATCGGATATGCTTTGCATGGTTGATCGAGCATTGAATACCATTTTTGCCTTGGTGTCATGCACATCCGTAAAAAAACACGTTGCTAGGTATGTTCTCCGATCAAGTACTTATGGGATGGGTATGCCACTTTGCATGTAAGTCAATTCCACCTCGTTTAAGGTGTGTGCAAAGTATTATGCCCATCGGATATGCTTTCCATTGTCAATGAAGCATAAAACACCATTTTTGCTCTAGTGTAATGCACAACCATAAAAAACCACGATCCTAAGTGTGTTATTCAAACAAGTACTTATCCGATGGGGTCTCCACTTTGCACGCAAGTATCTTCCAACTAGGTTGAGGTGCGTGCAAAGTATTGTAACCATTGGATATGCTTTGCATTGGTCAATCACGCATTGTACACCGTTTTTCCTGTAGTGATATGCACATTGTGACCATCGGATATGCTTTGCATGGCCGATCACGCATTATACACAAGATCATGATTGACCATCGGATATGCTTTGCGTTATCGAGCAAGCATAAAACACCGTTTTTGCTTTAGTGTCATGCACAACCATAAAAAAACACGTCCTAGGTGTGTTATTCAAACAAGTACTTCTCAGATGGGGGCTCCACTTTACACACAAGTCGGTTTCAACTAGGTTGAGGTTAATTCAAAGTATTGTGACCATGGGATATGCTTTGCATGGCCGATCACGCATTATACACCATGTTTTCTCTAGTGATATGCACATCCGCAAAAAAACGAGCCCTTAGGTATGTTATCTGACCAAGTACTTATCGGATGGGTGTGCCTATTTGAAAACATGTCAATGCCACCTAGGTTGAGGTGTAGGAAAAGTATTGTGCCCATCGGATATGCTTTGCATGGTTGATCGAGCATTGAATACTATTTTTGCCTTGGTGTCATGCACATCCGTAAAAAAACACGTTGCTAGGTATGTTCTCCGATCAAGTACTTATGGGATGGGCATGCCACTTTGCATGTAAGTCAATTCCACCTCGTTTAAGGTGTGTGCAAAGTATTGTGCCCATTGGATATGCTTTGCATTGTCGATCCAGCTTAAAACACCATTTTTTGCCTTAGTGTCATGCACAACCATAAAAGAACACGGTCCTAGGTGTGCTAATCAAACAAGTACTTATCCGATGGGGGCTCCACTTTGCACTCAAGTCCCTTTCAACTAGGTTTAGATGCATGCAAAGTACTGTCACCATCGGATATGCTCTGCATGGTCCATTACGCATTATACAACGTTTTTCCCCTAGTGATATGCACATCCGTAAAAAAACACGCCCTTAGGTATGTTATCTGACCAAGTACTTATCGGATGGGTGTCCCCCTTTGAGAACATTTCAATACCACCTAGGCTAAGGTGTAGGAAAAGTATTGTGCCCATCGGATATCCTTTGCATGGTCGATCGAGCATTAAATACCAATTTTGTCTTAGTGTCATGCACATCTGTAAAAAAACACGCTGCTAGGTGTGTTATCCGATCAAGTACTTATGCGATGGGAATACCACTTTCCATGTAAGTCAATTCCACCTAGTTGAAGGTGTGTGCAAAGTATTGTGCCTATCGGACATGCTTTGCATTGTCGATCCAGCATAAAACACCGTTTTTGCCTTAGTGTCATGCACAACCATAAAAGAACACGGTCCTAGGAGTGTTAATCAAACAAGTACTTATCGGATGGGGGCTCCACTTTGCACGCAAGTCCCTTTCAACTAGGTTGAGATTCATGCAAAGTATTGTCACCATCGGATATGCTCTGCATGGTCGATTACGCATTATACAACGTTTTTCCCCTAGTGATATGCACATGCGCAAAAAAACACGCCCTTAGGTATGTTATCTGACCAAGTACTTATCGGATGGGTGTGCCTCTTTGAGAACATTTCAATACCACCTAGGTTAAGGTGTAGGAAATGTATTGTGCCCATCGGATATTCTTTGCATGGTCGATCGAGCATTAAATACCAATTTTGCCTTAGTGTCATGCACATCCGTAAAAAAACACGCTGCTAGGTGTGTTATCCAATCAAGTACTTATGCGATGGGAATGCCACTTTGCATGTATGTCAATTCCACCTAGTTGAAGGTGTGTGCAAATTATTGTGCCCATACGATATGCTTTGCATTGTCGATCAAGCATAAAACACCGTTTTTGCCTTAGTGTCATGCACAACCATTAAAAAACATGGTCCTAGTTGTGTTAATCAAACAAGTACTTATCGGATGGGGGCTCCACTTTGCACGCAAGTCCGTTTCAATGAGGTTGAGATGCGTGCAAAGTATTGTCACCATCGGATATGCTCTCCATGGTCGATTACGCATTATACAACGTTTTTTCGAGAGTGATATGCACATCTGCAAAAAAACATGCCCTTAGGTATGTAATCTGACCAAGTACTTATCGGATGGGTGTGCCTCTTTGAGAACATTTCAATACCACCTAGGTTAAGGCGTAGGAAAAGTATTGTGCCCATTGGATTCGCTTTGCATGGTCAATCGAGCATTAAATAACCATTTTCTCCTTAGTGTCATGCACATCCATAAAAAAACATGTTGCTAGGTGTGTTATCCGATCAAGTACTTATGCGATGGGAATCCCACTTTGCATGTAAGTTAATTCCATCGATTTTAAGGTGTGTGCGAAGTATTGTGTCCATCGGATATGCTTTGCATTGTCGATCAAGCATAAAACACCGTTTTTGCCTTAGTGTCATGCACAACCATAAAAAAACACGGTCCTAGGTGTGTTATTCAAACAAGTACTTATCGGATGGGGGCTCCACTTTGCTCCCAAGTCTATTTTAACTAGGTTGAGATGCGCGCATAGTATTTTCACCAACAGATATGCTTTGCATGGTCAATCACGCATTATACAACGTTTTTTCGGTAGTGATATGCACATCCGCAAAAAAACACGCCCTTACGTATGTTATCTAACCAAGTACTTATCGGATGGGTGTGCCTCTTTTGGAACATTTCAATACCACCTAGGTTAACACGTAGGAAAAGTATTGTGCCCATCGGATATGCTTTGCATGGCCGATCGAGCATTAAATACCATTTTTTTCCTTAGTGTCATGCACATCTGTAAAAAACACGCTGCTAGGTGTGTTATCTGATCAAGTACTTATGCGATGGGAATGCCACTTTGCATGTAAGTCAATTTCAACTAGTTGAAGGTGTGTGCAAAGTATTGTGCCCATCGGATATGCTTTGCATTGTAGATCAAGCATAAAACACCGTTTTTGCCTTAGTGTAATGCACAACCATAAAAAAACACGGTCCTAGGTGTGTTATTCAAACAAGTACTTATCAGATGGGGGCTCCACTTTGCACGCATGTATCTTTCAACTAGGTTGAGGTGCGTGCAAGTATTGTGACCATCGGATATGCTTTGCATGGCCGATCACGCATTATACACCGTTTTTCCTCTAGTGATATGCACATCCTCAAAAAAACACGCCCTTAGGTGTGTTATCTGACCAAGTACTTATCGGATGGGTGTGCCTCTTTGAGAACATTTCAATACCACATAGGTTGAGGAGTAGGAAATTTGTTGTGCCCATCGGATATCCTTTGCATGGTCGATCGAGCATTAAATACCATTTTTACCTTAGTATCATGCACATTCGTAAAAAAACTCGCTGCTAGGTATGTTATCCGATCAAGCACTTATGGGATGGGCGTGCCACTTTTCATGTAAGTCAATTCCACCTAGTTAAAGGTGTGTGCAAAGTATTGTGTCCATCGGATATGCTTTGCATTGTCAATCAAGCATAAAACACCGTTTTTGCCTTAGTGTCATGCACAACCATAAAAAAACACGGTCCTAGGTGTGTTATTCAAACAAGTACTTATCGGATGGGGGATCCACTTTGCACGCAAGTCCATTTCAAGTAGGTTGAGATGCGCACATAGTATTGTCACCATCGGGTATGCTTTGCATGGTCGATCGCGCATTATACAACGTTTTTCCGGTAGTGATATGCACATCCGCACAAAAACACGCCCTTACGTATGTTATCTAACCAAGTACTTATCGGATGGGTGTGCCTCTTTTGGAACATTTCAATACCACCTAGGTTAAGGCGTAGGAAAAGTATTGTGCCCATCGGATATGCTTTGCATGGTCGATCGAGCATTAAATACCATTTTTTGCCTTAGTGTCATGCACATCTATAAAAAACACGCTGCTAGGTGTGTTATCCGATCAAGTACTTATGCGATGGGAATGCCACTTTGCATGTAAGTCAATTCCAACTAGTTGAAGGTGTGTGCAAAGGATACTGCCCATCATATATGCTTGCATTGTCAATCAAGCATAAAACACCGTTTTTGCCTTTGTGTCATGCACAACCATAAAAAAACACGGTCCTAGGTGTGTTAATCAAACAAGTACTCATCGGATGGGGGCTCCACTTTGTACGTAAGTCCTTTTCAACGAGGTTGAGGTGCATGAAAAGTATTGTCACCATCGAATATGATTTGCATGGTCGACCACGCATTATACAACGTTTTTCCTGTAGTGATATGCACATCCGTAAAAAAACACACCCTTAGGTATGTTATTTGACCACATACTTATCCGATGGGTGTGCCTCTTTGAGAAAACTTCAATACCACCTAGGTTAAGGCTTAGGAAAAGTATTGTGCCCATCCGATATGCTTTGCATGGTCGATCGAGCATTCAATACCATTTTTGCCTTAGTGTCATGCACATCCGTAAAAAAACACACTGCTAGGTGTGTTATCCGAACAAGTACTTATGGTATGGCAATGCCACTTTGCATGTAATTCAATTCCACCTAGTTGAAGCTGTGTGAAAAGTATTGTGCCCATCGGATATGCTTTGCATTGTCGATAAAAAATAAAACACCGTTTTTTCCTTAGTGTCATGCACAACCATAAAAAACACGGTCCTCGGTGTTTTAATCAAACAAGTACTTATCCGATGGGGGTTCCACTTTGCACGCAAGTCTCTTTCAACTAGGTTGAGATGCGTGCAAAGTATTGTCACCATCGGATATGCTTTGCATGGCCGATCACGCACTATACACCGTTTTTTCCCTAGTGATATGCACATCCGCAAAAAAACACACCCTTAGGTGTGTTATCTGACCAAGTACTTATCGGATGGGTGTGCCTCTTTGAGAACATTTCAATACCACGTAGGTTGAGGTGTGGGAAAAGTGTTGTGCCCATCGGATATCCTTTGCATGGTCAATCGAGCATTAAATACTATTTTTGCTCTAGTGTCATGCACATCCGAAAAAAACACGTTGCTAGGTATGTTATCTAATCAAGCACTTATGGGATGGGCGTGCCACTTTGCATGTAGGTCAAATCCACCTAGTTGAAGTTGTGTACAAAATATTGTGCCCATCAGATATGCTTTGCATTGTCGATCAAGCATAAAACACCGTTTTTGCCTTAGTGTCATGCACAACCTTAAAAAAACACGGTCCTAGGTGTGTTAATCAATCAAGTACTTATCGGATGGGGGCTACACTTTGTACGCAAGTCCGCTTCAACTAGGTTGAGATGGGTGCAAGGTATTTTCACCATCGGATATGCTCTGCATGGTCGATTACGCATTATACAATGTTTTTCTGGTAGTGATATGCACATCCGTCAAAAAACACGCCCTTAGTATGTTATCTGACCAAGTACTTATCGGATGGGTGCGCCTCTTTGAGAACATTTCAATACCACCTAGGTTAAGGCATAGGAAAAGTATTGTGCCCATCGGATATGCTTTGCATGGTCGATCGAGCATTAAATACCATTTTTGCCTTACTGTCATGCACATCCGTAAAAAAACACACTGCTAGGTGTGTTATCTGATGAAGTGCTTATGCGATGGGAATGCCACTTTGCGTGTAATTCAATTTCACCTAGTTGAAGGTGTGTGCAAAGTATTATGCCCATAGGATATGCTTTGCATTGTGTATCAAGCATGAAACACCGTTTTTGCCTTAGTGTAATGCACAACCATAAAAAAACACGGTCCTAGGTGTGTTATTCAAACATGTACTTATCAGATGGGGGCTCCACTTTTCACGCAAATATCTCTCAACTAGGTTGAGGTGCGTGGAAAGTATTGTGACCATCGGATATGCTTTGCATGGCGGATCACGCATTATACACTGTTTTTCCCCTAGTGATATGCACATCCTCAAAAAAACACGGCCTTAGGTGTGTTATCTGACCAAGTACTTATCGGATGGGTGTGCCTCTTTGAGAACATTTCAATACCACCTAGGTTGAGGAGTAGGAAAATTTTTGTGCCCATCGGATATCCTTTGCATGGTCGATCGAGCACTAAATACCGTTTTTGCCTTAGTGTCATGAACATCCGTAAAAAAACACGCTGCTAGGTGTGTTATCTGATCAAGTACTTATGCAATGGGAATGCCACTTTGCATGTAAGTCAATCTCACCTAGTTGAAGGTGTGTGCAAAGTATTGTGCCCATCAGATATGCTTTGCATTGTCGATCAAGAATAAAACATCATTTTTGCCTTAGTGTAATGCATGACCATATAAAAACACGGTCCTAGGTGTGTTATTCAAACAAGTACTTATCGGATGGGGGCTCCACTTTGCACGCAAGTCCGTTTCAACTATGTTGAGGTGCGTGCATAGTAGTGTCACCATCGGATATGCTTTGCATGGTCGATCACACATTATACACCGTTTTTCCCCTAGTGATATGCACATCTGCAAAAAAACACGCCCTTAGGTGTGTTATCTGACCAAGTAATTATCGGATGGGTGTGCCTCTTTGAGAACATTTTAATACCACCTAGGTTGAGGCGTAGGAAAATTTTTGTGCCCATCGGATATCCTTTGCATGGTCGATCGAGCACTAAATACCGTTTTTGCCTTAGTGTCATGAACATCCGTAAAAAAACACGCTGCTAGGTGTGTTATCTGATCAAGTACTTATGCAATGGGAATGCCACTTTGCATGTAAGTCAATTTCACCTAGTTGAAGGTGTGTGCAAAGTATTGTGCCCATCAGATATGCTTTGCATTGTCGATCAAGCATAAAACATCATTTTTGCCTTAGTGTAATGCACGACCATATAAAAACACGGTCCTAGGTGTGTTATTCAAACAAGTACTTATCGGATGGGGGCTCCACTTTGCACGCAAGTCCGTTTCAACTATATTGAGGTGTGTGCATAGTAGTGTCACCATCGGATATGCTTTGCATGGTCGATCACACATTATACACTGTTTTTCCCCTAGTGATATGCACATCTGCAAAAAAACACGCCCTTAGGTGTGTTATCTGACCAAGTAATTATCGGATGGGTGTGCCTCTTTGAGAACATTTCAATACCACCTAGGTTGAGGTGTAAGAAAATTGTTGTGCCCATCGGATATCCTTTGAATTGTGGATCGAGCATTAAATACTATTTTTGCTCTAGTGTCATGCGCATCCGTAAAAAAACACGCTGCTAGGTATGCTATCCTATCAAGCACTTATGGGATGGGCGTGCCACTTTGCATGTAAGTCAATTCCACCTAGTTGAAGGTGTGTGCAAGGTATTGTGCCCATCGGATATGCTTTGCATTGTCGATCAAGCATAAAACACTGTTTTTGCCTTAGTGTCATGCACAACCATAAAAGAACACGGTCCTAGGTGTGTTATTCAAACAAGTACTTATCGGATGGGGGCTCCACTTTGCTCCCAAGTCCATTTCAACTAGGTTGAGGTGCGTGCAAAGTATTGTCACCATCGGATATGCTTTGGATGGTCGATCACGCATTATACACCGTTTTTCCCCTAGTGATATGCACATCCGCAAAAAAACACGCCCTTAGGTGTGTTATCTGACCAAGTACTTATCGGATGGGTGTGCCTCTTTGAGAAAATTTCAATACCACCTAGGTTGACGTGTAGGAAAATTGTTGTGCCCATCGGATATCCTTTGCATGGTCGATCGAGCATTAAATACTATTTTTGCTCTAGTGTCATGCACATCCGTAAAAAAACACGCTGCTAGGTATGTTATCTGATCAAGCACTTATGGGATGGGCGTGCCACTTTGCATGTAAGTCAATTCCACCTAGTTGAAGGTGTGTGCAAAGGATTGTGCCCATCGGATATGCTTTGCATTGTCGATCAAGCATAAAACACCGTTTTTGCCTTAGTGTCAAGCACATTTGTAAAAAAACACGGTCCTAGGTGTGTTATCGGATCAAGTACTTATCTAACCGACACGCCACTTTTCATGCAACTCAATAACACCTAGGTTGAGATGGGTGCAAAGTATTGTGCCCATCGGATGTACTTTGCATGGTATATCACGTATTAAACTCCGTTTGTGCCTCAATGTCATGCACAGCCATAAAAAAACACGCTTTTAGGTGTGTTATCCGACCAACTGCTTATCAGATGGGTGTACCACTTTGCATGCAATGCAATACCACAATTTTTGAGACTCATGCAAAGTATTGTGCCCATCGGATATGCTTTGCATTGTCGAACAAGCATTAAACACTGTTTTGGCCTTAGTGTTATGCACAACCGTCAAAAAACGCGGTCCTAGATGTGTTATTCAACTAAGTACTTATGGGATGGGCACGCCACTTTGCATGTAAGTCAATAATACCTAGGTTTAGCGGTTATGCTTTGCATGGGGGATCACACATTATACACCGTTTTCCCCCTAGTGTTATGCACATCCGTCAAAGAACACGCTCTTAGGTGTATTATCATACCATGTACTTATTGAATGGGCGTTCCACTTTGCATGGAACACCATACCACCGCTTTTGAGGCATGTGCAAAGTATTGTGCTCATCGGATATGCTTTACATGGTAGATTGAGTATTAAATACCGTTTTTGCCTTGGTGTCATGTAGAACCGTCAAAAAACACGATCCTAGGTGTATTTTTCAAACAAGTACTTATCGGATGGCGATGCCACTTTGCATACAAGTCAATAGTGCCTAGGTTGAGGAACGTGCAAAGTCTTGTGTCCATTGGATATGCTTTGCATAGTCGATCGCACATTATACACCATTTTGTTCCTAGTGTTATGCACAATCGTCATAAAATATGTTTGCAGGTGTGTTATCCGAACAAGTACTTATGGGATGGGTGCACCACTTTGTATGCAAGTCAATACGACCTAGCTTGAGGCGTGTACAAAGTTTTGTGCCCATCGGAGAAATGTAGATGCGATAATATTACAAAATTCTTGGTATGTGTATATGTGTGTGTGTGTGGCAAACAATTTTGATACAACAAAGTAAACACCTAGTGCACAAATTATGCACTTCATACCTTGAGTATTGTGTCAAAATAAAAGCTGAAATAAACTTGTTGATGAGGACAAATACGCCCTTGAATAAAAGCACAGTTGTTGTATGACCACAATAGGATCACTTTGACACCTGTGATTTTGCCCACATGTAAGTTTGCAAATAGTATAAAAAATCATATAATAATATATTAATAGTTTGCAAATGTGTATAGCAAGTGAGTAATGGGAAGTGGAAGTGGGAGTGAGGAGGGAGGAGTGGAATGGGAGAGGGGAAGTAATAGGGGTGTATGATAATAAGTATAAAAAATAGTATAATAATATATTAATAGTTTTCAAATGGCAAGTGAGTAATGGGAAGTGGAAGTGAGAGTGGGGAGGGAAGAATGGAATGGGAGAGGGGGAGGTAATAGGGGAGTAGGATAATAAGGGAGTGAAATGAGTGAGGGGAGTTAATAGGGGATGAAAAAGAGGAGGGTGAGATGGGGAAATATGGGATTTTGGGAAATGGGAGGAGTATGGGACGTGGTGGAAATGTGGGATGGGAGTGGTGGCAATGGGGGAGGAAGAAGAAATGGATGGGGGGAGGGCCAATGGAAGATTGGGATGAGGGATGGGGGTCCAATGAGGGGGAGTAATGGGAGCCAATGGGAGAGGGGAGAAATGAAAAGCCAATAGGAGAGAGGGGAGGAATGGAAAGCCAATTAAAGAGGAGGAGGAAAACCTAATTTTTCTTATATATAGTCTTCCTTCTTCATTCATTCTCCCCTCATTTCATTCATTGAAGCAAGAAAGCAAGAAAGCAAGGATGAGCAAGAAAGCAAGGAAGGAAGAGCAAGAAAGCAAGAAAGAGCAAACTTACAAACTTTTTCCAGGTACTTGTAAATTTTTATGATTAATTCTTTATCTAGATTTTTTTTAAAAATTTGAAGAGAGAGAAAGAAAGAATGAGAGAGAGGAACTAGAGAGAGAGAGAAAGTTTAGAGAGAAAGAGAGAAGCCTTGGAGGCCGCGGCCTCCAGGAGGAAGAGGGAAGTGGAGGGGGATGAGAGGGAGGAAAGGAGGGAGGGAGGAGCGGCGGAAGAGGGGAGGGAGGGAGGGAGAAAGGGAGGGAGGAGCGGAGGTAGGGGGAGAGAGGGAGGGAGGTACGAGGAGGGAGGAAGAGGGAGGGAGGAGCGGGGGAGTAGGGGGGGATCCTGGCGGCCGCCAGGGGGAGGGAGGGGAGGGAGGTGGGAGGGAGGGAGGGGAGGGAGGAGGGAGGGGAGGGAGCGGGGGGCGGCGGGGTAGGGGGAGCGAGGGCGGTGGGGTAGGGGGAGCGGGGGACGGCGGGGTAGGAGGGAGCGGGGGCGGTGGGGTCGAGAGGGGGGGTCCTGGCGGCCGAGGCCGCCAGGGTGAGAGATAGAGGAGGGACGGGAGGGACGGGAGGGAGGGAGAGGGGGGGGTCCTAGCAGCCGCGGCCGCCAGGACGGGAGGGAGGGGAGGGAGGCGGGAGGGAGGGAGAGAGAGAGAGGAGGGAGGGGAGGGAGGGGAGGGGAGGGGGGGATCCTGGCGGCCGCGACGGCCGCCAGAGGGAGGGAGGGGAGGGAGCGCGGGGAGCGGCGGGGTAGGGGGGAGCGGGGGGCGGCGGGGTAGGAGGGAGCGGGGGCGGCGGGGTAGAGGGAGCGGGGGCGACGGGGTCGAGAGGGGGGGGCCTGGCGGCCGAGGCTGCCAGGGTGACAGAGAGAGGAGGGAGGGGAGGGACAGGAGGGAGGGAGAGGGGGGGTCCTAGCGGCCACGGCCGCCAGGGTGACAGAGAGAGGAGGGAGAGAGAGAGGAGGGAGGGGAGGGAGAGAGAGAGCGAGAGAGAGAGAGAGGGGGGGTTTTGGCGGCCACGGCCGCCAGGGTGAGAGAGAGAGGAGGGAGGGGAGGGAGGGAGAGGGGGGGTCTTGGCGGCCACGGCCGCCAAGGTGAGAGAGAGAGGAGGGAGGGGAGGGAGGGAGAGGGGGGGTCCTGGCGGCGGCCGCCAGGGTGAGAGAAAGAGGAGGGAGGGGAGGGAGGGAGAGGGGGGGTTCCTGGCGGCCGCGGCCGCCAGGGTGAGAGAGAGAGGAGGGAGAGAGAGAGGAGGGAGGGGAGGGAGAGAGAAAGCGAGAGAGAGAGTGAGGGGGGGTCCTGGCGGCCGTGGCCACCAGGGTGAGAGGGAGGGGAGAGGAGGGAGGGGAGGGAGAGAGAGGGGAGAGGAGGGAGGGGAGGGAGAGAGAGAGAGGGGGGGGGTTCCTGGCGGCCGCGGCCGCCGGGTGAGAGGGAGGGGAGGTGAGGAGGGGAGGGGTCTTGGCGGCCGCGGCCGTCGGGGTGAGAGAGAGAGGAGGGAGGGGAGGGAGGGAGAGGGGAGGGTCCTAGCAGCCACGGCCGCCAGGGTGAGAGAGAGAGAGGAGGGAGGGGAGGGAGAGAGAAAGCGAGAGAGAGAGAGTGAGGGGGGTCCTGGCGGTCGCGGCCGCCAGGGTGAGAGGGAGGGGAGAGGAGGGAGGGGATGGAGAGAGAGGGGAGAGGAGGGAGGGGAGGGAGAGAGAGAGAGAGAGAGAGAGGGGGGGTTCCTGGCGGCCGCGGCCGCCGAGTGAGAGGGAGGGGAGGTGAGAGGGAGGGGAGGGAGAGAGAGAGAGGGGGGGTCCTGGCGGCCGTGGTCGCCAAGGAGAGAGAGAGAGAGAGAGAGAGAGAGAGAGAGAGAGAGAGAGAGAGAGGGGTGAGAGGAGTGAGGAGAGGGAGGGGAGGGAGAGAGAGAGAGAGGGGGGTCCTAGCGGCCACGGCCCAAGGGTGAGAGGAGTGAGGAAAAGGGAGGGGAGAGAGAGAGAGGAGTGAGGGGAGGGAGGGGAGAGAGAGAGAGAGAGAGAGAGAGAGAGAGAGAGAGAGAGAGAGAGAGAGGGGAGGGGAGGAGAGAGAGAGAAGGAAGAGAGAGAGAGAGGACTCGTGGGGGCCGTGGCCCCTAGGGATGAGAGGAGAGTTAGAGGAGTAATGGAGGGAGAGGAGTGAGGGAGGGAGAGGGGTGAGAAGACGTGATGGAGAGGGAAACACTAGTAGAGAGAGAAGAGAGATGAGAAGACTTTAGGGAGAGGGGAAGGTAAGCGACTAGAGAGAGAGGAGAGAGGAGAAGACTTGAGGGAGAGAGGAAGGTACGCGGCTAGAGGAAGGTTGGGAAGGTATGGGACTAGAGAGAGAGAGATATGCGACTAGAGAGGGAGCTCCATCGCATAGAGAGGGAGCTCCATTAGAGAGAGAGAGAGCCCACTACATAGAGAAGAGGAGAGGAGTAGAGGGAGAGAGGTTGAATTCTTACAAGAGCGACAAATAAGATTTGACTTAGGAAAAGAATGAAAGGGACTTACGAGAAGAAAGTATCAAGAAGAATGTTGAACACAAATTTGAATTCTTACAACTAAGAGTAGAACTATCACGAGCAAGAGTGACAAATAAGATTTGACTTACGAGAAGAATGAAAGGGACTTACGAGAAGAAAGTATCAAGAAGAATGTTGAACACAAATTTGAATTCAAAAGGAACGTACGAGAAGAAAGTATCAAGAAGAATGTTGAACACAAATTTGAATTCAAATTTATAATGAATTCAAATTTCCCTCTCTTTTTTAAAAATTCAAATTTATGCGTGGGAGGAGTGGGCTAGTTTTTCTTATATATACTCTTCTTTCCATTCATTCATTCTCATTCTCTCCTCATTTCATTGAAGCAACCAAGAGCGGAAGAGAAAGGATAAGCGGAGCCTTACTTTTTTCACTTTTTCTAGGTACTTGCATTCTTTTTCATTCGTCTTGTAATTCTTTTTCTTCACTTACAATTCTTTTTCAATTAGTTTCTTGTTAAAGTTTTTGAGTTCTATTTCTTAAAATTCATCTTGTAATTCTCTTTCTTTACTTACAATTCTTTTTCAATTAGTTTCTTGTTAAAGTTTTTGAGTTCTATTTCAATTAATTTCTTATTGAAATTTGTGTTCTAAATTTGAAAAGAGAGATAGAGAGAAAGAGAGAGCTAGAGAGAGAGAGGAGAGAGAGAGTGTGTGTGAGAGAGATAGCACGAGATTAAGAGAGAAAAGAAAGGAGGGAGAGAAAGTAGGAGAGAGAGAGAGAGAAAGAGAGAGAGAGAGAGAGAGTTAGAGAGAGAGAGAGAAAGAGAGAGAGAGAGAGAGAGTGAGTGAGAGAGAGAGAGAGAAAGAGAGAAACAAAGAGAGAGATTAAGAGAGAGAAGAGGGGCAGAGGGAGAGAGAGAAAACTCTTGGCGGCCGTGGCAGTAAATTAGTTTCTTATTTGAGTTTTTGAGTTCTATTTTAATTAGTTTCTTATTTATATTTGAGTTTGTAAATTTGAGAAATGAGAGAGAATAGGGAGGGAGAGAAAGAGAGAGGAGAGAGGGAAAGAGAGAAATTAAGAGAGCGAAGAGGGGCTCTTGGCGGCCGTGGCCGCCAAAGGGAGAGAGAGAATAGAAATGAGAGAGAGAATGAGAAATGAGAGAGGAGTAGGGAGGGAGAGAAAGAGAGAGAGGAGAGAGGGAGAGAGAGAGAGAGAGAGAGAGAGAGAGAGATTCAAAGAGAGAATAGGGGCTCCTTAAATGAGAGAGAAGAGTAGGGAGGGAAAGAAAGAGAGAGAGGAGAGAGGGGGAGAGAGATTAAGAGAGAGAAGAGGGTCTCTTGGCAGCCGTGGCTACTAGAGGGAGGGAGAGAGTAGGGAGAGAGAGGGAGAGAGAGAGAAAGAGAGAGAGGGAGAGAGAGGGAGAGAGAGAGAGGGAGAGAGAGGGAGAGAGAGAGAAGTTTAAGAGAATGAAACGTGGCAGAGAGGAGAGAGGGAAAGAGAGAAATTAAGAAAGAGAAAAGGGCCTCTTCGCAACCATGGCCGCCAAAGGGAGAGAGAGAATGAGAAACGAGAGAGAAGAGTAGGGAGGGAGAGAAAGAGAGAGAGGGAGAGAGACAAGAGATTTAGAGAGAGAAGAGGGGCTCCTTAAATGAGAGAGAAGAGTAGGGAGGGAAAGAAAGAGAGAGCTGAGAGAGGGAGAGAGAGAAGAGAGTCTCCTGGTGGCAATGAGAGAGAAGAATAGGGAGGGAAAGAAAGAGAGAGCTGAGAGAGGGAGAGAGAGATTTAGAGAGAGAAGAGAGTCTCCTGGCAGTCGTGGCTGCTAGAGGGAGGGAGAGAGTAGGGAGGGAGAGGGAGAGAGAGAGAGAGAAGAGAGGAGGGAGACTTAGGGAGAGAGAAAGAGAGAGAGGGAGAGAGAGGGAATGAAACTTCTGTGCTAGAGGGAGGGAGAGAGTAGGGAGGGAGAGGGAGAGAGAGAGAGAGAAGAGAGGAGGGAGACTTAGGGAGAGAGAAAGAGAGAGAGGGAGAGAGAGGGAGAGAGAGAGAAAGAGAGAGAGGGAGAGAGAGGGAATGAAACTTCTAGTAGCCGTGACCGCCAGAGGGAGGGAGAGAGTAGGGAGGGAGGGGGGGAGAGAGAGAGAGAGAGAGAGAGAGAGAGAGAGAGAGAGAGAGAAGAGAGGAGGGAGACTTAGGGAGAGAGAGAGGGAGAGAGAGATAGAGAAGGACAGAGAATGAAACTTCTAGTGGCCATGGCCGCCAAGAGAGGGAGGTAGAGAGAGAGAGAGAGAGAGAGAAGAGAGAGAGAGAATGAGACTTCTCGCGGCCATGGCCGCCAAGGGAGAGAGGGAGGGAGGGGGAGAGAGAGAGAGACAGAATGAGAAATGAGAGAGAAGAGGGGAGGGAGAGAAAGAGAGATTAAGAGTGAGAAGAGGGACAAAGGAGAGAGAGAAAGGGAGAGAGGGAGGGAGGGAGGGAGGGAGGAAGGCTGGGAGAGATTAAGAGAGAGAATTCAGAGAGAGAGAGAGAGACATAGAGAGGGAAAGAATGAAAAATCCTAGCGGCCAAGAGGATAGAGGTGGGGAGGTAGAGAGGCTGAGAGAGAGGGAGAGAGAGAGAGAGAGAGAGAGAGAGAGAGAGAGAGAGAAGAAGAGAGAGAGAGAGGAGAGAGGTGGAGAGAGAGAGAGAGAAATAATTACAAATCCTAGGGAGAGAGAGAGAGATGAAGAGAGAGAATGATAAATCGTAGCCGCCATGGGAGGGAGAGAAAGAGAGACTTGAGAGAAACTAAGAGAGAGAATGAGTGGGATGAGGACAGAGAGGGAAACACATAAGAGTTGTCAGAGAGAGAGAGAGATATTAAGAGAGAGAATGAGGTGTCTTGACTATGGCTACAGAGAGAATTAGGAGTCGAGAGAGAGAGAGAGAGAGAGAGAGAGAGAGAGAGAGAGAGAGAGAGAGAGAAAGTTCAGAGGAAAGAGAGTTTTATATATTTACATGTTTTATATTATACTTTTAAAAAATTATAAAAGAGTGAATTTATGGTTTGTTTTGAAGGTGAGATAATATTTTTATATATATTCATCTTTTAAATTGAAAAATGTTAACTTTTCTTTAGATACTTGTTCTTCATTTCTCTCACATGCAGGTTTAGCCTCTACATCAAAACCCCTTCTTTTGCATATTTAAGCCTCTTAAACCCCAGCACATTAAAATGAACACAGAAAAAGAAATTATTTATTGCTTTTCTTCGCTTCGACAGTTGGTTTAGCATAGTTTAGCATAGATTAGATTGCCTTAGAGGAGAGACAATTCTCCAAGTTGCCAATTGAAGCCATGCTCAAATTTTTCTAACTAGTTCCTAATCGTTGTCAGTCCCTTCGCTCACATGTGGTTTAACACTCATAACATGCTATTAAATAAGACCTTTTACCATTTACCAAGAAGTTTATCAGTGGGTAGATTGCATGAGTAGATAGCAGATATCAGTGGGCAGATTACATATATCAGTGGACAGATTACATGTCATGGGACATATTGGAGCTTGATGATTATTGGTTATTTTTATTGCATTTGTATAAATATTTAAGCTCATTTATTGTCATAAAAAACCTTGTGAAGCCTTCTAGGCTATTTTTTACATTTATTGCCATATGAAGCGCCTTGTAATAAACCCGACCATCCCGACCATTCACTATTTAACAAGTATCAGTGGGCTACATAAGTGGATATCAGTGGAACAGTTTTTAGTGGGTAGATTGCATCAGTTGGGTATCAGTGCACAGATATCAATGGATGGATAGATTACATGTCATCACGAAGATTGAAGCTTTATCACTAGAGGGAAAATCAATGGATGGATAGATTACATGTCTTCACGAAGATTGAAGCTTTATCACTAGAGGACATTTTATTTCATTGTAAAGCTTTATTGGCTAATTTTTTTACATTTGTACAAATATTTAAGCCTTGTAAATCCTTCTAGGCTATTTCCCACATTTATTGCTATAAAATACTTTGTAAAGCCCTCTCTGCTATTGGTCACATTTATTGCCATATGAAGCCTTGTAAAGCCTTTTGGGCTATTTCCCACATTCATTGTATCAAGCGTTGTATATTGTACTTTACTTGTATGTATCTAAATTCTTCATTATCTTTTCTTGTAGGATTATGGAGCAATCAACTAATGTGGGGGCTATCCTAAATGACTTTGAGATTAGAGCATGGGTCTCTGATGTCACTTTGAATTTGAAAGGAAAGGAATATAGCCCCAATGGCTTTGGTAGGTGGACTCGATATCACATGGGCAGAAGAGCTTGGTTTCTTCATCAAAAGGAAAAGAGACTCTTTCTACTTATGTCAAAAAGGGAGTTCAATGATGTTGAAGATCCATGGGATGCTACTTTCTTCAAAAAAGATATGACTTCAAGCCTTGTAGTAGGCATAATGATAGAGCCAAACGAGACTTTTATGGATATTTTTACAAAGAGTTCAAATCCTGGAGTTGGCGGTCTTCATTTTGTTGCGTCAAGGAGAGACTCAAAGACCTTTGTGATGCCTCCTCCTCAACCATCAAAGTTCCAGAGCTGCAAAGTGCATTGGAGGCTCTTGCATATACTTGGGAGCAATTTCCTAGTGTGGTGGCAAAAAGGATGCATGCAAAGATAATGTTTGAGTACTTTCAGGATGCACAATATGCTCCTCATATTCAAGGATCTTCACATGAAGGAGATCAAGCTTAGACTTCGATGCAGGGACAAGAAGAACATGGACACTGTCACAAACGTGTAGAACATGAGCGCAAACTTCTAGAGCAAGAAATGGTGGATGTAACTAAGGATGATGAAACACAAGCCTTGAGTGCACGGGAATTAAAAAAATTTGAAGAAGATCAAGGTCGATCCACTGCAGTTATGCTAGAAGCTCTTGCTAGCAAACCACGACGTGAAATGCAAAAGGCTAGTACTGCAAGAGCCATGGTTCCAAGCAATAAAAAAAGGCATCGTCCCACTGTAGAGAAAGATCATGTGGATGAAAAACGGTTAAAAGAAGAGGAAGATGAAGAAGACTCAGAACCCGAGGCTGAAGATGATCAGCATGAACTCACATCAATCAAAAATCTTAATCTGCGTCTTAATGAAGCAGTAACAGATGATGATGTGGGATATATTTGGGGTCAAAGGATGTGGTTTGTGAATGCCAAAGATGTGGAAGCTGCAGCTGTCTTTACTAATAGCCAAAGCCTTGATATATCCTATGCACTGCAAATATACGAGGCTTTGAGAGATGGAAAGAAACCTGTGGCAAGCAATGTGGTCCTGCGCCCAATAATGTTTTGTCCAATCAAAAATAGCTTTCTGGATCAAATAACATTTACAGGGCCTACACATTTCGAGGAAACCTTCAGTCGATTCTTTAAAGACACTCTTAAAAATATTCCACATGAACAAGGCGAAGAGGCACAAGGTGAGAATATGCTAAAGGAAGCAAAGAAGGAATTCCTCCTTCATTGCAGATTCCAGCCCATTGATGGTCAACATTGGGCTTATGCTTGTAATCAGATTGCAAAAGAAGCAAAGGAGGTCAAAAGACTCACTTCAAAACAATTTGCAAAGATAAGTTCATTCCATTATTATCCTGCAACAATCTGTATATTCAAGCATGAGATTAAGTATTTGATTGAGTCTGAAAGACTTAATCATTATGTCCATGGAAAGCGTAAGATATCCTCAACATCAGAGGTCTTACAGAAGGCAAGGGTTATATGGACAACATTTGGTTCTCCAAATCCTGATTTGGAGCGAAAGGTCACAAAAGCAGACACCGACACACTCACAAACTTCTATACTTCTTTGAGTGCAGTTGTGCCTAGGGGAACTCAAGAGCGAGAAGAAAAATGCTTGAAATGTGCATTGCTTGTGAGCGTGGACAGTTGACCTATGAAGCTCCTTTGTTTATCTCTGGAAAGTCAAAGGTAATGGATAAGGAGTTGACGGCAAGGATGTGGAGGCCTATAAAGTACTTACCTGACAGGTATGCATCCATGGCAGCACAAAAACTTTTAAAGAAAGAATGGTTTTTTGGAAAGAAAGACAAAGACCACTGCATGGAAGAATGCATCAATGTACAGGTGGGGCCTCGGGGGGGTCACTTAGTGTAATATGTCTATATCACATGCGTGCAAGGGTTCTTTTCTAAATCCCTATGTAACCTATTTGTAGTATTTCCTGGTATCCCCTCTGTAAATTTTGGGAAATTTTATAAATCCCCTTCGGTAAGTATATTTATTTTCCTAGAGGAATTTTAAAAGTCCTTATGTGAGTCATACACTACTACTTTTGGAGTCCCTTTAGGTAGGATGAGATATTTAAACTGCAAGATCTCTACATCACCTGCATTATTTGAATCTACACACAAAAAATTGAGGTACCGACTGCAATAATGGGCAATGCATAAGTTTAAGATGGGTTTGTGTCCTGATGATGCCATAAGGCAAGAGAAACAAAGAATAAAGACATATGTGCAAAAATTAAGAGGAACAAATATCAAACAAGACAAATCATGTGTGCCGTACACCAAGAGCAAAGAATTGTGCAAAGCCACTTGAAACACGTAAAGAGCTCAAGAAACAACCTTTATAAAAATACTACATGAAAGATTGGGAGCTTTTATAAATGCTTTATATCTTTCAATTTTTTACAAAACCATATGTATGGGTGTTTTAGCTAAGAGAAGGGATGATAGATTAGCCAATTTTACAAAGCAATAAATGACGATATATAATATTTATTTCTTGCCAAATACAAACATCCACTAAGTCATATCAAACCATGAAGCCATGGTATTAAAACCATAGAGGCTACATTCATACAACATCTTGTTGTACCCGATGCCAAAATAGCATTTTTAAACTTGCTTAATGGCATTCATATAAACAAAAGTACCGAGGCAGTTGCAAATCATCCACTTGTGTGATTCAAGGTCCTGCAAAAAAATAATTTAAAAAAACCATCAAGAGAAATCAAACTAAACTCAGCGCATAGTAGTAATCGTAATAAAGCTTTTATCATATTAGAAAGATAACAAAGAAGCCCCTACCAAGTGCGTTTAATGCCCCTTTACAAAGTCATTGAATACATTCCAATCATTCTCATCTAAAGTATACTTATTGCTATTACACTCATAGGTGAGGTTTGCCAATGCAATTACACTCTCAATATTTATCATGTCAAGGTCTGTAAGGTCATATGTGAAGCATCTTGAACCTTTTGCCTTTTGATACCACCCAAGCTGGACTTCTACTCCAAAAGGTCTATCTGAAAGGTTGAACCCTCTTTTATATTCCACATACCCCCCACCAACCTTTCTCCTCATTTTTTGAACTCGTCCAAGGTACCATATAGCTTGTGTTTTCTTTTTTTGCAAAGATCTTGGATTGCATTTCCTTGTTTTGTGTTCTTCATGAAAGAATACGGCACAATCGGAACCTATTCCAAATAGGTTCTCATTTGATGTAGCAAGAGGTATATCTTCCTTAGAGTAGTATACTCCTTGGCGAACCCTTGTGAGTCTATCTTTAGAGAGTGTGGGATTTCCATTAAGTTGGCTTACCAATGTGGACTTGAAGAGAGTTTTACCATCAATGGTAACAACTGGGTTCACTGCTTCTTGTTCATCTAGGAGAGAATCCACCACATGTCTGATTTCACTTATGGAGGCATCGTTGCCATTATCATCTATTTCTGACACATGATCTGCTTGACATTGGTCTTCTTCTTCAGAATCAGATTCTTGTGAATATGCGTCTGCAAATCCATTTGACCAAGGTTCCATCCACCACTTCATATTCTCACCCTTTGGCTTCATATGCAAACTTTCACACCTTTCTTGAGCACTTTTTAGTCCCTTCTTCAATGCTTCGATGATTTTATCATCAGTTGACACACACTCATAGTCCCCTAGATTAGCTTCTCGCATGTTCTCTTTGAGATTCAATTCTCTCCATACATGTTCTTGCTTCTTATGTGCCCTTGTAAATAGAGGACTATCCTCTTTGCATTCAAAGTGTGCAAGCCTATTCATACTACCTGCACTATGTAGCATATCCATCAAGTCATAAGCGCGTTCTTGTCCCACCATGCTTCCAATCTTACTGAAGAAGATTTCAACTGCATGAAAAAACCAAGTATTGAGAGAGAATCTAAAATATATTCATATTTTAAATAATCAATGAACACAAAGTTAATTACAATAAAGAACACAACGAACTCCATTCTTATGAAATTTGCATCATGCTTGCATGGGCCTACCATTTGAGTGTGTGGAGAAGTGTGTGTTAGACACTAGATAATCAACATTGGAAGAGTATTTCAAATAATATCCAATGGTTGATGACCCACAATTGATTAAAGATAAGATTCAACTTAGAATCCTTATACATAAGCAGCTTTCAAAGACCCCATGGATAGGCATTAATCAAAGACACAAATATCATTGGCTCTAGCATTGTTACCTTAGATGTATGAGCATGAATCTCAGATGTATATTTATTGGAAAGTTTACAACCTCTACACACTAGCATTTATGCAATGGTCCCCTATATTCTACACAAAATATTTCCAAAGAGGATAACAACATCAAAAGTCGAATAAACGACCAAGTGTTGAAGCCGAAACTATCATACAACACTGATAACCTACAACGACACTGAAAGCCAAATAAATGACCATGTGTCGAAGTTTAAACATTTGTTTTATAAAATAAGCTACGACAACACTGAAAGCCGAATAAACGACCTAGTGTTGAAGCCTACTTATTTTATAAATTATATATCTAAGAAACAACACCAAAAGTCGAATAAACGACAAAGTGTTGAATTCTATTACTCTTCTAAGGTTGAGAGACGACACATACAGCCGAATGATACGACCAAGTGTCGAGCTAGTTTCAAAACAATGAGAAGGAGTCCTTGTAACGACATCAAAGGTTGAATATTACAACCAAATGTCGAAATGCAGACTTACTTACTTAACCGCACATATAATCGAGTAATACGATCCAATGCGGAAAGATAAGCACCATGCAAATGCATGGCCCAAGTAATTGACTCAAATATTACATTACAAATCAGATGATCGACGTATTATGTCGAAAGGCTATATACGACACCACGTCGATATCTAATAGTCATGTAATATCAAGAATAAAGAAGTTATGACATTGACATACTATATGAAAAGATGACACTACATCGAACGTACGTGAAGAAGAAACCCCCCCCCAAAAAAAGATTATCAACTTATCGAAAATTTGCCAACAGATGGGTTATTAAGCAGAGAAAGAAAAGCTATTATACCTTTATTTCAATTATAGTTTTGATTTTGGATTGCTAACTAGGCACAAAGGGAAAAGAGAGTCTCCTTGGTGACCTGCACAAATCCAAGGGACAATTAATAGGAGGGATCAATCTGGTCATTCTAGGAAAAGCAAAAAGAGTTGTTTGTCTTTGAGTCATGGTTGGGCGTAAATCTGTAAAATATTACAGTGCAATGACTACTTAGATGCTTGCAAAATTCGGGTCAAAGAACAAGCAGTTGAAAGTTGAATCAATAATTCTACATTTACTATTTAGCATAAAGTTCATGCAGGTCAAAGAATAGATTCAAGCTCTCAAAAAAAAACAAATGCAGCAATCAGGTTGCAATCATATGAGGTAAAAAGGAAGCAAAGATGGCCTAAGAAAACAACAGACCTGATACTAAGGAAAAAAACATCATAATAAGTACAAAAAACTTGCCTGGCACCTGACTAGAACTCTGGCTGAAGCTTTACGAGAAAGAAGGAGCTGCCCCAAAGCAACCGTCACTGCACAAACGAAAGACAACACATAAGAAACCCCCTTTTAGAGAAACCAAAAGAAAGTAGTTGGAAGAATTTGTAGTACCTGTATATCCAATAATGCAAAAACAGCATTACAAAGCTAAAGTATAGCAAATACATGTTTTATTAGATGTCTTGGCAGCCTGCTAATAACATGGATAAGGATGCCTCCATGGCCAATGCTTATGTGGTAGCAAGACTACCACATTAACGTGGGTGGGTGATCTGCCATGTGGCAACTTTCAACATATAAACATGTAATAAAAAGCAAAAAGAGGTAACCACTAACCTTAGAGTCATTAGATACATTGATTCTAATAGAGTCATTATGTCCATTGATTCTAATTGTCATGATCCCCTATGATGCATGCACTGCAGAAACAAGAAAGTTTTCTTATTTAAATCAGTTGGTTCTTTGAAAAGCCCCATATGCTATGCAGACCACGAACTCCTTTAATTTTCTCGCAATGGTGCCGCCTTCTCCTTTGCACTTCATCCACTTTCACTTCATGAAACACTCTGCGTACTATAATATTCCTAAGGCTTTGTTTACTATATGTTGAATGCACGCATGTGGAGACGTTGGTTGTAAGCCATGTTATAGTATCATGGGCATCATTGAGTTTTTCTTAGGGCATGCTAATTGGTGATTAAATAGAGCTTGCTTAATAACAACACCGCATCCATCATGTTCACCCTTGTCATGGCTAGACCCAAAGAAATTGCACATCATGTCTAGACTAGTCAGGGATTTGAACCTTGAGACGAAGTAGAATCGATAAGCTGATTTAAATTGAGAGGCAGCAACATATGACCACACCCAATGTTATTTTATATTTTTGGCATGGGGATTTTCCTTTTTCAGCCATTCCCAATTGTGTGAAAGTTTGTAAATCCAAATATAATATATGTATATACAAAATCCACATGTTAATACAACTTGCTCACAACATATTGTGCATGGTACAGAATTCTAGCCTCAAAAGTGGTCCCATCTAGCTTTCTTAGGCTCTTCTTATCAGATCACAAGACCTTACAAAATTCATGCAAAAAAGAGAGTAAAAAATCAAACCTTATCATAGGACCTTAAATCAAATTTTTATCAATGGTTGTGACTATGTGCATGCGGACTTTAAAAACAGCCATGCTTCTTATGTAGGAAAAAAAACCCATTACCTCTCTCTTTGAAAGAGTTCTGGAACTTGACCTTAGAAGTGGTCTCATCTAGTCCCATCGCCTTGTGGGCGTAGGGGCTAGAAACCAATTCCTTGTCCAAGCACTAGGTGGGGCTTAAGAGAAGGGATAGAGATCTAGCTTCACTACTGCCATGAGACACATACAACCATATGCAACCATTTCATATCCAAGCTACACTACTACCCAAGAATTTTGAAGTAAATAGCATATGCAATCATTTCATATCCAAGCTACAATGACACCGAAAGCCAAATAAATGACTAGGTGTCAAAACCTAGATAAGTACAATTAACAATTTAAAGTACAACACGAGAAGTCGAATAAATAACCAAGTGTTTTAAAGATTAGACTATTGTATTTTGTGACAAGCTACAATGACACCACAAGCCAAATAAATGACCACATGTTGAAGTGCTAACAATAATTTATGATATAAGGTACAATGACACTGAAGCCAAATGAATGACCAAGTGTCGAAGACTAGTTATTTTGCAAATTATGTACCTAAGAAAACAACACCACAAGCCGACTAAACGACAAAGTGTTGAATCCTATTACCCTTCTAAGATTGTGAACAACACTGGCAATCGAATGGTATGATCAAGTGTTGAGCTAGTTTCAAAACAAGATGAAGGAGTCCTTATCATGACATCGAAAGTCGAGTATTACGACTAAGTGTCCAAATGCGTACTTACTTATCTAATTGCACCTACAGCCGAGCAATATGACCTAGTGCAGAGAGATAAGAACCATACAAATGCATGGCCCAAAAGATAACTCAAATATTACATGATCTATCAAGCGATCGATGTATTGTGCCGAAAGGCCAAATACGACACTACGTCAATACCAAATAGTCATATAATATAAAAACAAAAGGACACGTCACAAAACATTTCCATATTATTTTAAATACACCACTACATAAAACATCGCGCTAAAAGGTGGTGGAAGTTAAACCACAAAAGATCCAATGCTCTCAATAAGAAATATCTGTTGAGATATCAAGCTCTATCCCCGACATATCTCCTAGATGACTATCATTTATGTCACCGTCTATGTTAGTTGCACTCGTGGTGTAGTTAGACTACCACGTATGTTTTTGGTTTGGGTTCACATATGAACCACGTATTCTAGGTTTTGACATATAGGGTATTTCCCTCTTCTATTGTATTGTTGTTGTGTGCAAAAGTGAAGAAAGGCTTCACCCTCCAACCTTGTGTCCTCTCTCTCTTTTGTGTGTTGAGAAGAAAGCTGAACTTGAGTCTCCTATCTCTCTCCCTCATTCTTTACATGGTATCAGAGCCTTGTTCGTGGTAAGGAGCTCAAGAAAGCTAGCCAAGTTTCTGGTGTCCTGGTAAGAGGACTAGTGTAGCTTTCCTATTTCGAGTTTGGGAGCAAATCTCTGCAGGTAGCACAGCCAAAAGTGCAGGAGTGCACTGCTTCAGATTGAGAGGCCCTTCGCGGTGCGGCGAGAGCGCAGTATATGCTGCGGGAGAGGGCGAAGCCCTTGGTGACTTTATTTTTCTGATTTGAGGCCGTTTCGGGGCCTGTTTTCAAGGCGGAAGTTCTTCGCAAGCACTCAGAAAAAGGCTCTGTTTTTGCTGTGCGACCACCGCGCGGCTAGTCGGTGGAAAGGTGCCACAGAAATTGCATCGTATGCCTATGTGCAGAGATATTGGGAGTTGCAGATTCATGCCTGTTGCCTGTTGATGCAAAATCGTCACGAGGAAGTGACTGTGTGGTGAAATACCACTTTCGTCAGTGTTGCAGATCTGCCCCTGTGAGGCTTTTCGCAGAAGTTTTGCTATTTGCCCTTGTGTGGCATTTGCTGTGTTTACAGGTTGCTGTTGCAATTCGTGATTTGTAAAATGTCTGAGAATCTGTCTACCATTGTCAGTGAGAAGCTTGACAAGAACAACTTCCAAGCATGGAAGTTCAGGATGACAAACTTCCTTATGGGAAAGGGAGTTTGGGATTACATCAGTGGTGAAACTGCAGAACCAGTTTTGAGTACTGCTCCCACTCCTGCTGAATTGAAGGCGTTTAAGGAATGGCATGAAAAAGCCAGAAAATGCTTGTATTGGCTATCTGTTAGCATTTCAGATTCTATGATTGTGCATATACAGGATCTAGAGACGCCTAAGGAGGCATGGGATACATTGGTGAAGCTGTATAGCACAAATACCAAAGCACGAAAGATGCAGCTAAAGCAGGAGTTGCACAATGTGCAAAGGAAAAATCTGAATATAAATGAGTATTCCTTGAAGGTGAAAGGCCTTGCAGATTCTCTTGCCTCCATTGGAGCACCTGTTGATGATGAGGACTTAGTGTCCGTGACCTTGAATGGTCTTGGGAAAGATTATGCACAATTTCGGACATCCATTGGAGTCCGTGAAACATTTCCTGATTTTCAGGAACTTATTGCTCTCTTGCTGAGTGAAGAGCAAAGGAATGGTGGTTCAGCCACCTCAACTTCTCAAGAGACTGCTTTCTACTCGAATACAGGTAGAGGCAGGGGTAGAGGAAGAGGCCGTTCTGGTGGCCGTGCAGGAAATCAGAACCAACAGCAACAACAAGAAAACCAGTCCTATGGAGGAGGACGTGGTAGTTCTAGAGGCAGGGGGAGCCAAAGAGGCCGTGGTTCATGGCAAAGGAACCAGCAAGTAAATAGCAGCACAGAATGCTATTATTGTGGAAAGCCTGGACACAAGGAGAATACATGCTATAAAAAGCAGAATGACATCAAAAGTGGAAAGTTGCAGCAAAGCAACTATGCATCATCAAGTGGGCATGGTGACGACAGAAATGAGCACCTTTTTGTGATGCAGCATATGGTTAACTCCATGTCAGGAGATGCTGCAGCTTGCAATGATGTTTGGTATGTTGATTCAGGTGCCTCTAACCACATGACCAGTCATGGTGAGTGGTTTCATGATGTCAGAAATTTGGATAAGCCAGGTTATGTTGAAACAGGTGATGATACTGCGCACCCAATTACGCAAGTTGGTAAAGTGCCATTGGCTATGCAGGATGGCAAAACAAAGTACTTGGCAGATGTACTTCATGTTCCAAAAATCACTAAGAACCTGGTTTCAGTTGGCCAGATGGTTGAGCAAGGTCTGCAGGTTAGATTTAACCCTGATGGATGCTTCGTTGAGGACTTGAAAAATAAATGCCGCTTGGTTGCAAAAGGCAACAAAAATGGAAGAATGTTCACCTTGGATGCTGATATGCCTGAGGTGAAAGCTGCTATGTTTGCGCATGGGAGAGGTGTCATTGCAGATATTGAGATATGGCACAAGCGCATTGGGCACGTGAATATACAAAGGCTGAAATCTATGCAAACGAAAAACATTGTTGCAGGTTTGCCTAAATTCAGAGTTGAGGGAATGCAAAAGGTATGTGAAGCATGTCAAATGGGTAAGCAGGCCAGACATGCATTTCCCAAAAATGCTAAGGTGAGCAGAAGACCTTTGGAAGTGATCCATTTAGATGTTTGGACAACCAAAGCTGCTTCTATTGGTGGATGCCATTATTATGTGACGTTTATTGATGACTACACTAGGAAGGTGTGGATTTATTTTATGAAGCACAAAAGTGAAGTGTTTAGCCATTTCAAGGCTTTTAAGGCCATGGTTGAAAAAGAGAAAGGTGTGCATATTAAAGTGCTAAGATCTGATGGAGGGGGAGAGTACTTTTCAGAAGAATTTTGTGAATATCTGAAAGAACAGGGAATTCAAAGGAAGTACTCATGCAGGTCTACTCCTCAGCAGAATGGGGTTGCAGAAAGGAAGAACAGGCATATTGCAGAAGTAGGACGGGCGATCCTAAATGAGAAAAACATGCCTGATTATTTTTGGGCTGAAGCAGTAGCAACTGCTGTTTATATTATGAACAGAACCCCCACTGCAGCTGTCCATGGTATGACGCCTGAAGAAATGTATACAGGCCAAAAACCAGATATTTCTCACTTGAAGGTATTTGGTTGCATAGCTTATGTTCATGATCCTGATGAGAAGAGAACAAAGCTGGATCCAAAGGCAGAAAAATGCATCTTTATTGGATATGCTCAGCACCAGAAAGGGTATCGCTGTTATAACCCTTCCACCCGCAAAATGCAAGTGAGCAGAGATGTTGTTTTTGATGAAATGAGCAGCTGGTATGCACCAACTGTTATGGTAGGAGATGCAGATGCAGGAAATGGGAATGCTGCAATAAATGCAGAGCAGCAATCTCAAGCCTTGAGTGGACCCAGAGAGTCCTCTACTAGTGGATCTAATGCATGGACAGGGAGATTGAGATCTAGTGAATCGTCACATGGCAGTCCTGATAGTGTTGTGCAGGTATGACATAAGGGAAAAGAAAAAGTGGACCATGCTCCAGTGTTTGATGTGTCTGCTGGTAGCTCTCATGTTGATGGAGAGTCAAGTGGCTCTGAAATGAGCCTTGATGAGGAACTTGGGATTCCTTCTGTTGTTACACCTGGTGCAAGGAAAAGCAGGCATGATTTAAAGACTCCTGCAACTGATCCAGTTGTACGGAGGTCCACTCGTATTAAGTATCCAGTTGACAGGCTGAGATATGATGGGTATACAGCACATCACTATGCTTATATGGTCAAGGTTCTAGAGGAGCCAGAGCCCACATGTTTTGAGGATGCAGCAGGGCATAAAAATTGGGAAGCAGCTATGGATGAAGAGATGGCTGCCTTGGATGCAAACCACACTTGGGATTTGATGCCTTTGCCTCATGATAAGAAGGCTATTGGCTGCAAGTGGGTTTACAAAGTAAAGCACAATGCTGATGGGTCTGTTAGCAGGTACAAGGCAAGATTGGTTGCCAAAGGTTTTGCACAGACATATGGAATTGACTATGAGGAAACTTTCAGCCCAGTTGCAAGGATGGCAACCGTGAGAGCAGTAATTGCTATGGCTGCTGCAAAGGGATGGTCTTTGCATCAGATGGATGTGAAAAATGCCTTCTTGCATGGTGACTTGCAGGAAGAGGTTTATATGATGCAGCCAGAAGGTTATGAGAATAAAGCACACCCCGATTTTGTATGCAGGTTGCGCAAAGCCTTGTATGGCTTAAAACAGGCGCCGAGGGCATGGTCAGACAAGATAGGGCAATATCTTGTCACTATTGGATTTCAGATTTCCAATTCAGATTTTTCACTTTATGTGAAAAGGACAAACAGAGGGATTGTGCTTATAGTCATCTATGTTGATGACTTGATTATTACAGGTGATAGTGATGCAGACATTAATGAAGTGAAGCTGCTGTTGAAGCAGAAATTTGAGATGAAGGATTTGGGAGAGCTGCGTTACTTCTTGGGCATTGAGGTTATTAGATCCCCGAGTGGGATATGGCTGTTGCAAAGGCAATACGGTTTGGACATGTTGTCCAAATATGGGATGACAGGCTGTAAGCCTATCTCTGTTCCATTGGAGCAGAATGTGAAGCTCAATGCAGAGTCAGGTGAGCTTCTTGAAGATATTACTATGTACAGGCGCATAGTAGGTAGCTTGATTTACATGACTATAACCAGACCAGATTTGAGCTATGCTGTGGGGCTGGTGAGTCAGTTTATGCAGGCACCGAGGAAGCCACATTTGGATGCGGCTAGGCGCATACTGCGGTATGTGAAGTCCACATTGCATTATGGACTGTTTTATGAAGCTGGGTGTGCATTACAGGTACATGGATACACAGATGCTGACTGGGCTGGTAGTGTCTCAGACAGGAGATCTACTAGTGGTTTTATGTTTTCCCTTGGGAGTGGTGCCATCAGTTGGAGCAGCAAGAAGCAGCCAACAGTTGCCTTGTCGAGCACAGAGGCAGAGTACAGGGGTGCAGCAATGGCTGCATGTGAGGTAGCTTGGTTACGGAAGCTACTTGCAGATATGGGATAGTCAGTTCATGCAGCAGTTGTCATTCATTGTGACAACATTAGCAGCATCATGCTTGCTAATAACCCAGTTTATCATGCTAGAACGAAGCACATTGAGGTGCATTATCACTTTGTGAGAGAGAAGGTTCTAGCTGGTGAGATTGATCTTGTCTATGTCAGCACTGAGGAGCAGGTGGCTGATATCTTTACGAAGGCATTGGGTACCGAGAAGCTTCGCAGATTTAGGAGCTTGCTTGGTGTACGTGAGATGGATTTGAGCTTGAGGGGGAGTGTTGAGATATCAAGCTCTATCCCCGACATATCTCCTGGATGACTATCATTTATGTCACCGTCTATGTTAGTTGTACTCGTGGTGTAGTTAGACTACCACGTATGTTTTTGGTTTGGGTTCACATATGAACCACGTATTCTAGGTTTTGACATATAGGGTATTTCCCTCTTCTATTGTATTGTTGTTGTGTGCAAAAGTGAAGAAAGGCTTCACCCTCCAACCTTGTGTCCTCTCTCTCTTTTGTGTGTTGAGAAGAAAGCTGAACTTGAGTCTCCTATCTCTCTCCCTCATTCTTTACAATATCTATAGGCAATTATATATATATATAAAGCTTGACTGGGAGCCTATCATTAGTCCTCCATTAATCAAAGAAGGTGGCCCATAATGACAGCCCTCCAAGATTTGTTTTGTTCATCCACTTCTTTCTAATCGCACGAATTGGCCATGCTGGTAGAGTCGATGATAAGGTTGTTGTGATATTAATGATTGAGCCACTGAAGTAAGCTCACCTATCACAAGAAGATCATATGGTCTAACTATTTCAAGAGACTAGGATTGTTTTAATGTAATTTTTTTTACAAAAGGACCTCTAATAAAATTATATAACTTTATATAAATAGATGGTAAAAGAATTTAAAATATATATAAGAACCCAAAAACGCCCAAGAGAAGCTTATTTCACTAATCTTCAACAACAAATAATAATAATAAATATTCATTACAAGCTTAACTAAAAGAAATCAAACCTATGCACTTAGATAAATACAAAGAAAGATTAAAACAACTAGAAAGGCCACCCAATAAGAAATCAAAACTAAGATCACAAGACCCGAGATATCCCTAAAGCCTAACCTACCCACTCTAACTCTAATGAACCAAGACTTTAAAATTAGCTACAAGATTAACTAAAAGAAATGAAATGAAGTCTGTGTCTATATGCACTTAGATAAATATATAAATGAAATTAGATTATATAAATATATAATTTATATCTAAAGCCAGCTAGGAAGATAACCCTTAGTGTAGACCTCGTGTAGACCAACTAAATGCAAGATCAAGGACCACAGGATAAGAAATTGAGAAGCTATTAGACTCTAATACGAAGGGATCTTACTACCAATTGATATCAAACTCTGTGTGCGTGTGTGTGTGAAAATTAATATATAATTATCTATAACTATGATGAAGTCTCGGGGGGGTCACTATGTATAAACCCTCTATATCACGTGCGTTCAAGGCCTATATTTAAAATCCCTTATCTGTAAATTTTTTCATTAATAAAATGTACCCCTTTTCTATACAAATCTGTAAATTTTTTCCAAAACTATTTTAAATAGTCCCTTATGTATATTTATTTCTGTAAATTTTAGGAATAAAAAATATCCTTCTGTTGAACTCACGTGATAAGGTTACATATGATGAGTGACCCCCCCGAGGATGAAGTGAACTCAAAGCGAAAGATACTACTTCTAGATGAAAGTGTGAATTATATAAAAATACAGATCTATAAGTAAATATATACAAAACAATTAGAAAGGTTGAATGTCACTTTTACCTAATTAATTAAATGTCATGACATTTATAACTGAGATAAGGAACCTAGAGGAAACCTAAAACACTTTATTTTTATAACTCAAATATTTATTATTAATTGGTAATACATGCCAACCGTATTATAGCCATATATCAGAAATATATTAAATGCAATAACGTATAGGAGCATATAACCTTTGGGACCCTTCTATGAAAGCAACTTTGCTAAACCACCTACTAATTAGTTGGATGAAACAATAACACTTTAATAAGAAAATCACAAATTACCGACTTAAAATTTCTTCCAAATTAGGAAAAATATGAGCATCAATTCTTTGATCACCGCATAAATTTAAACAGGGCATAGATTTAAAAACCAATAATCCATGGCTAGCAAACCTAGACATATGCTCCCATCATATAAAAAATGTGAAAGATTATAAAGATTACATATCACCACAATAATCCAAGGTAGGGATTTCAACCATCACAGAACATAAACCACTCAAGCTTCTGAAACTTTTGTAATTTTCACTACCCTTCTGTATTTTAACATTTAGGCCTTAATTTACTTCCTTATGTATATATATATCTGTAAGTAATGAAATTAATAATAACCCATCTGTTGAACTCACGTGATAGGGTTACATATGATGAGTGACTCCCCCGAGGGTGGGGCGTGATGCAATGCATAGTGCCATTAAGTATTTGCTGTCAGAGAAACAAATTCCACTTACTCATTGTAACATTGACTATAATGTGGTCAAGCATACAGCTTCTTTGTCAATACCCAAGGTAAAGCTATGGGCAAACAGGTGGATTAAAAAGGATGAAGATGGGTCAGAAATAGTAACCTCTTACATGAGAAAAGAAATCCCACAACAGGTGGTTGCATATGTGAAAAGATTAATCAGCGAGATAAGGATGCCGACAGATATGCACCAAAGCTTTCAATTCAATGTAGAGGTTACGGCAGAGTCTGGAAAGCTTGTGAACTTCAGGGGAGTTTCAGAAGATGACTTCATCAAGAACGAGTCAGCATGGGATAAGCCACAACTATTCTTTATCAATGAAGTTTCTAGCAATGATATCCATAACTTCATTGATAGAATAGTATATACCACCATTAGCAAAGTGGCAATTTGCAACATTGTCATTTTTGTTTGATAAAAAAGACAAAGAAGCCATGCAGGTTACTCTAGAGCAAGCATATTCATCAGATTTGAAGATCTATAGTGGTGTTTATGTAGCAAAGAGAGGCAAGAGAGAATGTGGCATAGCAATTCAATCTCTTGAATCATTCTTCTTGTGTATGCGGAGTCCCAACCCTGATCACTCCTTACAAAAGAACATAAGAGGGAATTCAAATAATTTGAGATTGATGCTAGAAGAGCAAGATATTCCCAGGTCCATACATTATCAAAAAAACAACTATGGAAGTCCTGCAAAAAGTGGGAGTCTCTTGCTTACCATGATGGAGAATTTGCTACCGGCAAGTTGGGAGGTCACCTTGTGCAGGATGGGATATTTATTTGAGGATCTCCTCAGAAAAGGCAACTCCACAAATATTATTGAAAACAAGCATTTCATGGCTTATTTTCAGCTTCAAGCAGATCTAACCATAGGCTATGAAAAAGAGAGAGAGCACAAGGACACTGATGACATGGATGATTACCTTGAAGATCATAATGTCCCAGTTGATGATGATGAAAAGATGGACTTACAGGACCCGTTCAGAGAGAGGTTGGTGGATGAAGAGAAAGATGATGATGCCTTCTTTGATAATTATGGCTCACAGGGTTATGTAAAAAGGCCACTACGACAATACTTAGCGGTATGAACTCTCTATTTCTCAAGTAAATACAATTTTTTAAATAAGATTTAAATTAAAGATAATGAATCTAATCTCTCATATTTGTTTACAGGCAATAGAGGGAGAAGAAATGGATGAAGTCAATATGGAGGCACTCCCTTCTACTTCAGCAATGCAACCACCTCTAAATTTGATTGAAGAATCCCATGAGCACGAGAGCTTTACAGACACCATAGAAAAGTAGAATGACCGCCATAGAATACAAGCTATGACAGAGACCCATTTTGCAAATTTAGCTGCATTGCATAAAATGGAGAGCTCATTTGAAGTTAGGATCGTTTTGAAACGAGAACCTCAGTATTTGAGCTTTGGTAGAGAGGAGGTTTCAATCCTCTCCAATCCTTTAAAAGAGGTTAATGACAATGTTATCCTGGCCATTCTCAGGTAACGTTTGTTTATTTGTTGCTACTTCAATGAGCTAGCATTTGTTTATTTGTTTACAGTGTAGTTATATATCACTTTCCTAGTGCAGAATGCAAATCAATTCTATGAGCTAACGTTTGTTTATTTCTTGGTGCAGTGTAGTTATTTCTCAGCTTCCTAGTGCAGTGCAGAATTGTGTCTACATGCTCGATGCTCTCCTTTCTTCTATTCTTAGCTCTCCTCAAAAGACTATAGAAGATGTTTGCACTTGGTTAAGCCCTTTGAATTTAGATGGGGTGCGAGTCATCTTTATGCCTTATCATGAGGAGTAAGTATCAACTCCAACCTTATTTTTACTATTTCTTTGGTAAGTTTGTGTAAAACAATAATCATTTTTATTCTGGTCGTGTAGCTCACATTGGAGTCTGATCGCTTGGGACCTTAAAGTCAACCGTTTGTGGTTTGTAAAATTCAATGGAAGGCTATCATGCCAACTCCCCAAGGTAATTATTCTCTGAATATTTTTGTTACTTTCTTATTTTGTATCTTATGATCATGACATATTAATATATTTAATATGTCATGATGGACAGTGCTGCATATCGACTAGTATCTACTGTCAGAACAACCACGGAGTAACAAGACCAAGTAGAATTCAAACAACGTCTACCAGTGGAGCAAAAAGATGGGCACAGCTGTGGGTGGAGAGTTGCCTACAACTGCATGTTGTTTCTTAGAGATATTTTTGATTTGGAGTTACCAGTCAAAATGGAATCATATACAGAAGCCGATCTACTAGCGTTTCGAGCTGAGAGTATTCAGCGTCTAATTGCTACCATTGGGAAACAACCTGAAAATATGACTACATTGCAACATGTATAAAACCTTATCTTTATACTTGTATGCTTGTTCAAGCCTTTTATTGGGATGTGTAAATCTCATAACTTTTTTATATTTTCCTCCAAGAGGAGAAGAGACTGAGTCTAATGAAAGCATGCTATCTTTATACTTCTATGATTATTTAAACCTTTATTTTTATTTGGGATGTGTAAATCTCATAACTTTTTAAAATTTTCCTCCAAGAGGAGGAGAGACTCACTCTAATGATTTAAGCATGTATGAAACCTTACTTTTTAAATTTTTGCTCCAAGAGAGGAGAGACTCACTCTAATGAAAGCATGTATGAAACCTTATCTGCTTGTTTAAGCCTTTATTTGGGATGTGTACATTGCATAACTTTTTTATATTTTTATAGCAGAAGGAGGATGTAGAAGACATAACAAGTGAAGAAGAATACGATGTAGACTACTCTCTCAATAAGATGAGTCATGAAAATATGACTCTATTGCAGCAGATTGGAAGTTCATTCACCGCTATGTTGTTAATTCGACAACAACCTCATTTTTTTGAATTTGGTGAAGAAGAGATTTTAATCCTCTTGAATCCTAAGAAAGAGGTTAATGTCAAAGTCATTACAACCATCCTCAGGTTTGATGCAACGTTTTCCTTGGCTTTATACTTTGCTTATTTTGATTAAACCCAAGAAGCTAATACTTTTTTTTTAAATATAATAATGTTATAGCAAATTTTCCTCAAAATATACAAAGCGTTTCATATATGCTCGATCCTCTTATTTCGGAAGTGCTTAGCAACAAAGAAGAAACCATAGAGGATGTTTGCAAGTGGTTGAAGCACGTTCCTATGAATGAGGCATGAGTTATCTTTACAGCATATTATGAGAAGTAAGCATCAAACCCTACTTGCTTTTTCTATTGCATTGCTAGAATTGTCTCAAACACAGTAATTATTCTTTATTGATAATGCAGCTCACATTGGAGTTTGGTAGTCGTGGACATCTTTGCTAAGAAGTGCTTCTTTGCCAACTCAATGACATCCATCCATGGCATTGTGTTAGAGTAAGTATAGACTACACTTGTTGTCACTTCGTACTTGGTCAACTTTTTGAGATACAAAATGACACCACACTGTCAACATATACGAATTTGCATCTCTATGCATTTATAACATGTACCATTCGAGCAATCATTAAGGGTGACATTATGGACCCTCCCACAAGGCAAATAGATAATGGCTCAGAGGAGTGCAAAATGAATGCCGTCAAAGAGTCAAAGGGGATAGAAGACCTCAACTCTACAAACATGGCTTCATTGGAAGAATTGGGAAGCTCTTTTAATGTTTGGGTTATGATTCAACATAGACCTTAGTATCTTGAATTTGGGGGAGAGGAGATTTCAATCCTCTCTAGAGCTTCAAATGAGGTCAATAACAATGTTATGATGGCCATTCTCAGGTTTGATACAAACTTTTTCTCTCCTTGATAATTCAATATTTTGATTAAATCTAATAAGCTAATATTCATTTATTTGTTGGTGCAGTATAGTTATCTCACGATTTTGTAGAGCCGTACAAAACCGTGTGTATATGTTGGATTCCCTCCTTTCTCCTATACTTAGCGATAGCAGAAAGATGATAGCCGATGTTTGTAAATGGTTACAGCCTTTACATTTACATGGCGTGCGAATCCTATTTATGGCATATCATGAGATGTAAGTATCATGGCAACCTTTATTTTCATCTTATACTAGCAACATTGTGTTAAATAATAATGGTTCTTAATTATTCATGTAGGGAACATTGGAGTCTGGTGGTTTGGGACCTTGAAGACAACTATCAATGTTGGTTTGTCAACTCGATTGTAGGCTTTCATGGCTCAGTGCAAATGTAAGTATTCTATTAATTTGTTGTTACTTCTATATTATGTACCTTATGTAATAGGCACACTAAGTTTTTTTAATATGTCATGATGAGCAGGTCAATTGAGAAGTTGGTATCTGCTATCAGAGAAACAGGACAGTACAAAGACTCGCTAGACTTCCAAAAGCATTTAGTAGTAGAGCAAGAAGATGGGCATAGTTGTGGGTGGAGAGTTGCCTATAACTGCATGTTGATTTTCAAAGAAATTTTCTCACTTAAGCCACAGGTCTCATCGGAAGACTCTTTGGAGCTCAAATATTTAGAGGAGGATATACAATTGTTTAGGGCTGAAATCATTCGAGACCTAATTGCTGCCATTAGAATACAACATGCAACTGAAGCAATATCAGAGCTTGCATTTAAGGAAGAGGAGACTGAGTCTACTGTGAAAGCACTGCACACTACAAAAGAAGTAGAGACTCGGTGTACACCTACAGCACCACAGCCTCCACTGGAAGCATCAGAAGAGTTGCCACAGCCTCCACTTGAGAGAGCTATCAACGGAAGCAAGAACGGAAGAGGGATAGAGAGAAACAGAGAACCACACAAGTTTTGGTGGGTGCAGAACCACCCTAATCTTCTTTTTCATTCATTTATATATGTGTTTGAGTATTGTACATAACCGGGGTAAAGGCACAGTGACCTTTAACCCCCACAACCTCCCACTTAAAGGACAATGTGCCTTTAAGGGAGAACAACCAATGAGCATACTATCCAATGCCCATCAATATACGACAATACTCAAACCGTTGACTAGGTAGACTCTTCGTTAGCATATCTGCAGGGTTATCATTTATATGAACCTTGACAAGCTCTATGCGCTTGTCCTCAAGTACCTCCCTGATGAAATGGTACTTGACCTCAATGTGTTTGGTCTTTGCATGAAAGACCGGATTCCGTGCTAGCTCAATAGCACTCATGGAATCACTATGCAATGTCGGTACACCTGTATGAATCCCCAAATCTCCCACTAGCTGATCAAGCCATATAGCCTCCTTGCAACCCTCTGTGGCTGCAACATACTCAGCCTCTGTGGTAGACAAAGCAACGCACTTCTGTGCGCGAGACATCCACGACACTGCACCACCTGCAAAGGTGAACACATAACCAGAAGTGGATCTCCTACTATCCACACACCCTGCATAGTCTAAATCTGTGTACCCAAGTACACGCATGTCTCCTTTACCAAAGTAGATGCACATCTCCTTGGTACCCTTCATGTACCTCATGATGCACTTAACTGCCTCCCAATGCCTCTTTCCTGGATTAGCCATATACCGGCTAACAACTCCCACTGCAAATGCAATGTCTGGTCTAGTAGCTATCATAGCATACATAAGACTCCCAACTGCTGATGCATAAGAAACCTTGGCCATCATGGCCCTCTCCTCATTTGATTTGGGACTATCTGTGTGACTCAGTTTCACATATGGAGGTAATGGAGTACTCACTGCCTTCCCCCCCTCCATATTGAAACGCTGCAATACTTCTGTAACATACTCTTTTTGTGAAAGCCAAAGGAGTTTCCTATTCCCATCACGCGTGATGCGCATACCAAGAATATGACCTGCAAATCCCAAATCCTTCATATCAAAGGCCTCTAATATCTCATCCAAGAGAGCATAGCACTATCAGTACATCACCTGCAATGTGTCAAAGCTGTCCCTCAGCATAAAAGAGCATCCATGTGCAAAGCGTCCATAAAAAATAGCATCCCACAAGGCAATTTGGGCCTATCAACGCATCCAATAAGGAACACAATGCATCCAAATGGCCTATAAATCATCCACTACAACCTAATGCATACCACGAATGAGCGCACACTGCTCAAACTGCAACCAGAGTGATCTGCATAAGGTATGCTCAAGAAATCATAGTCCCACGGTAATGACCGCTACTGAAAATAGAACCTGAGATGCCTCAAAACATGGGCGCCATTGCATAATCGGACTCAGCAAGAAAATCTGCAAATATCTCTCTTCTAGCAGAACTCCAAAATCCCAACTGATGAGTGAGAAATGGGAGTCAACACTTATCCACTGCCATGTGGCATAAATCTAAGGTTTCAAAACCTTAGAATGAACAATGCATAACAGAGAGACGAAATCAAATACACAGAGATCTATAACTCTAAAAATCCTCCACCAAATCGTGCAAGAACTGACAAGTAGGGGTTTTTGGGCGTCTGGAACACAATGGGACAGACGGTTTTGGAAACCGTGGTCTCAATCACTGGGTCCAACACACGGACTGAAAAACGTTTTTGGAAACAGAGCTGTTTGTAAACTCCACTGGAGTGTGAATGATGAGCAACATAGAAGTTTTAGGACCTCCTGAGTCCACCAGAACTGACAGATCTGCAAATGGTTGCTCCAAAATTGAGTTCCAACACCCGAGCAAAAAATGCAGAAACTGACACAGTGAGTCAGAAATCCAATGAAATGATCCCAGATTCAAGAATGAAAGTGTTTCCAAGCTCTTGAGGTGAAGTGGACACCAAAAGCAAGCAATAGTTGCCTCTACAAGTCAATACGGAGTCTCTGTCATCGAACGGAACAGGGAAAAGCTCAAAAACCAACTTTTTCTTTGAAAACTCTTAACAGGCTCTCAAAACCACTTTACAAAACCAAAGTGACTTTTCCAAAGGTTCCTCCAAGGTCTCTGCACACTTGGATGCAAGTAAAGTCACCCACAAAGCTTCCCAAAGAGCTTCTCCTTCCTCCCACAGAGCTGCTGAGCTTCAAGCATTCACGCACGCTCAGCTAGATCACCCGGGCTCTGATACCAGTTGAGAGAGCTATCAACGGAAGCAAGAACGGAAGAGGGATAGAAAGAAATAGAGAGCCACACAAGTTTTGGTGGGTGCAGAACCACCCTAATATTCTTTTTCATTAATTTATATGTGTTTGAGTATTGTACATAACCGGGGTAAAGGCACAGTGACCTTTAACCCCCACACCGCTTGCATTTAAGGAAGAGGATACTGAGTCTACTCCGAAAGCACTACATACTACAAGAGAAGTAGAGAATGAGTGTACATCTAGAGCACCACAGCCTCCATTGGAAGCATTAGAAGAGTTGCCACAGTCTCCACTAGAAGCATCAGAAGAGTTGTGATGCATGTATGATGTTGTGTTTGTATATATGCATGAGGAGCATATTCTCATGTTGTTGTTTATTCCATGAATATTATGGTTGACATTTATTTGTTGCAATGTATGAATCATGATGTAGTTTTTGTTGATTATACACCAATTTGTGACTTATTACTTAAGTGGCATTTAGTCATGATATTTATATATTTATTTCATGCACACAATTTTATGATATGAATGTGTGATGATGTGATTATTTGGAAATATAACCTTTTGTGATGAGAATTTTGATATGAATATGTGATGATGTAATATTTGTAATATATTTCACTCCAAAGTATCAATTCCCAATGCTCCACTCACTTAAAGTACAGCATTCCCAATGCTCTACAAAATTTTATTCAGTTGGACAGTCTCCACTCACTTAAAGTAGAGCATTTCCAATGCTTCTCTCACTTTATTCCAACCCTTATCCTTATCATAGCGAACACATCATGCCTTAGTGCACTTCTATTCTTCCATCGTAGTCCTTCCACAAACACTCTCTTATTTCTTACATCCTAGTCCTTCTGATTACTTGTATTCGTCTTTCACTTTACGTCTTCCCTCACTTTCTATCACTCTTGAAGGAGGGGCAGCTCACTATGCATCCCTCGCTATCGCTCCCTCACTCTCCTTCTCCCACTTTCCCTCTAAGACAATGACTAGTTACTACCCGACTTCATTTACTGAACTCAAATTCTATCTTAGATCTCTTTTGTATGGACCAATGAAGGGAAAATCATTTGAGGAGGATATGTTACGCACATGGCTGCTTGATTTGAACTCAGCAGAAGAGGTGAATATCCCTAGCTTTCTTTTTTGCTTCTTTTAATCATGTACTTCTCATGCTAACGAGTTAAATTTTCGTACAGGATATGGCGGTGGCTAGAAGCTGTATTGAAAAAAATGGTGAAGATGAGGAAAGCCAAGAGAGAAAAGAAGAGTTGTTGAATGCTTACAAGTCGGCGGAAGATTCAAAACAAAGAGAGTCTGTGAGGAGATTTGCGATGCCAGCCCTGGTTACGCATGGCCTGCAAGTTTAAAGTCTGCTTGTTTTCATGAAGCCAATGCCATAGTAGGCACTTTCGAGGACATATGCTCTCTCTAATGACTTAATAGTCAAGTGATGGAAATTTAATTCCATAGAGACTTATGTGTTTTCTAAAGTAACTACAGTTCCATAAAGACTTTTTTGTTCTCTAATGTAAAATTGTAATAGACAAGAGAGACAAAGATGAGATCTTCTAGGTTGAGCTAATGGAAGGTGTTTTTTAACACCATATGGCTTTGAGTTATATGATCTACTTCTTGTATAAATGTGTCATGCTTTTTTTTAAATGTACTCTAGTTTTAATAACATGTCACACCATTTTTTCTAATTTGATTTTTTAAAATCTTACTTTTTGTCTCTTTTAACAATGTGATGTCCTCTTTTTTTAATGTACTCTAGTTTTAATAACATGTCACGTCATTTTTTCTAATTTTATTTTCTAAAATCTTACTTTTTGACTCAAAGTTTTGTTTTATAAGAGCCTCTTTTTTTTAAATGCTTTATCCAAAATTATCTCACAAAATGAATTTGGACAGTGCACCAGTCCAAAATTAATGAAATAGGTGTTCTACTCAAATGCCTTCTCCTCATATGGGGGGCTTACAAGTAGAGTTAGTTGGTTCCCACGTAGTTACACGAGAGTGGAGCATTGATATCTAACACACCCCTCAATGTCCACCTGCAAGTGAACTTACTTTTTCGGCCCAAAGCCAAGTCGATGAAGATGCCTCTCCAGCAAGTCTCTTCCAAGAGCCTTTGTGAAGATATCTGAGAGTGCTCTCAACGGAAGCAAGAACGGAAGAAGGAGAGAGAGAGACAGAGAGCCACACAAGTTTTGGTGGGTGCAGAACCACCCTAATCTTCTTTTTCATTCATTTATATATGTGTTTGAGTATTGTACATAACCGAGGTAAAGGCACATTGACCTTTAACCCCCACAACCTCCCACTTAAAGGACAATGTGCCTTTAAGGGAGAACAACCAGTGAGCATACTATCCAATGCCCATTAATACACAACAATACTCAAACCGCTGACTAGGTAGACTCTTCGTCAGCGTATCTGCAGGGTTATCATCTGTATGAACCTTGACAAGCTCTATGCGCTTGTCCTCAAGTACCTCCCTGATGAAATGGTACCTGACCTCAATGTGTTTGGTCTTTGCATGAAAGACCGGATTCCGTGCTAGCTGAATAACACTCATGGAATCACTATGCAATGCCGGTACACCTGTATGAATCCCCAAATCTCCCACTAGCCGATCAAGCCATATAGCCTCCTTGCAACCCTCTGTGGCTGCAACACTCAGCCTCTGTGGTAGACAAAGCAACGCATTCTGTGCGCGAGACATCCACGACACTGCACCACCTGCAAAGGTGAACACATAACCAGAAGTGGATCTCCTACTATCCACATGCCCTGCATAGTCTGAATCTGTGTACCCAAGTACACGCATGTCTCCTCTACCAAAGTAGATGCACATCTCCTTGGTACCCTTCATGTACCTCATGATGCACTTAACTGCCTCCCAATGCCTCTTTCCTGGATTAGCCATATACTGGCTAACAACTCCCACTGCAAATGCAATATCTAGTCTAGTAGCTATCATAGCATACATAAGACTCTCGACCGCTTATGCATCAGGAACCTTGGCCATCATGGCCCTCTCCTCATCTGATTTGGGACTATCTGTATGACTCAGTTTCACATATGGAGGCAATGGAGTACTCACTGCCTTCCCCCCCTCCATATTAAAACGCTGCAATACTTTTGTAACATACTCTTTTTGTGAAAGCCAAAGGAGTTTCCTACTCTGATCACGCGTGATGCACATACCAAGAATATGACATGCAAGTCCCAAATCCTTCATATCAAAGGCCTCATGCAACTTGGCCTTGAATGCATCTAGCTCATAAGTATTCTTGCTAGCGAATAGCATATCATCCACATATAGTGCCAAGATTATCAGGCTATTATCCTTAGCCCTTTTAGTGTAGAGGCAGTGATCAATTTCACTCCTTCTAAAACCCTGGGACCGAATGAAAGCATCAAACTTTTGATACCATTCTCTAGGCGCTTGCTTAAGACCATAGAGACTCTTCTTCAGCTTGCAAACTAAATGCTCTTTGCCCTTTTCTTCAAAGCCTTCCGGCTGCACCATGTAAATTTCCTTATGCAAATCCCCATGCAAGAAAGCTGTCTTGACATCCATCTGCACAAGCTCCATATCCTCTGATGCCACTAGTCCAAGCATGCATCTAAGTGTGGTCATCTTCACAACTAGAGAGAATATCTCATCAAAGTCCACACCCTTCTCTTGCTTGAACCCTTTAGCGACCAAACAGGCCTTGTACCTAGGCACATCATCACCTGTGACCTTTATTTTGTAGACCCATTTACATGGCAATGCTTTCTTTCCATGTGGCAAAGAAACCAAGTCCCAAGTCTTATTCTTCATAAGTGAACTCATCTCTGATTGCATAGCATACTCCCACGCATCATAGCCTCTCTGTAGCAAGAAGGCTCCCCGCAATCAGTAAGCATCACATAGTCTACCCCTGGAACAAACTTATCAGGCGGTCTAGACACTCTAGATGATCTTCTCAAGGGCATTTAAGCTTGCTGTCCCACCTGCATATCAGCCACATTTGGCTCATCATTTCCACCAATACATGATCCATCATCTACACTTGATTGTATACCTGTGGGAGTACTTGGTGGTACCATTTCTTGCTTATTTGGTGCATGGACAGCTCGTTGTCTATCAACATATGTAGGTGGATTCACATCCTGGAAAGTGATTCTCCTCATTTCCACATCCCTCATGGGTGTCTTATGCATCTTCTTCTCATTGAAGACTACATCATGGCTGCGTATGATCTCCTTTGCTTCTCGATCCCAGAGACGATAGCCCATCTCTCCACTTTCACCATAACCCAGAAAGATGCATTTCCTAGACTTAGGATCTAGCTTCTTTCGAAGCTCTTTTGGCACATGTGCATATGCCTCACACCCAAATATACGCAAATGAGAGTAAGAGGGCTTCTTGCCACTCCATGCCTCTTCAGGAATACTGCCATCCAAACTCTTACTAGGTGATCCATTGATCACATGCACTGCAGTCTTCATTGCCTCAGCCCAAAAACCACCAGAAAGACTTGCATTGGAAAGCATGCATTGCAACCTTTCTTTAATGGTACGGTTCATCTTTTCTGCAACTGGATTTTGCTCTGGAGTACGAGGGGATGTGAGCTCCCTCTTAATCCCAGGTGTATCACAGAAATGCTGAAAGTCATGAGAGAGATACTCTCCACCATTGTCAGTCTGTAGGCATTTAAGCGTTCTACCTGACTGATTTTCAACCAAGGCCAGCCATTTCTAAAATACCTGGAACACATCACTCTTCCGAGCTATAGCATAAGCCCACACTTTCCTAGTTGCATCATCAATGAATGTCACATAGTATTCAGCCCCGCCTAATGAACATGTAGGCATGGGACCACATACGTCTGAATGCACCAAATCAAGCTTTTCAAACTCTTTCTTTCCCCTTCTTTTATGGGCTGATTTAGTCTGCTTCCCATAGAGACAATGCTCACAAAATTCAAAATCAGAGAAACTCAAATGCGGTACATAGCCCAAACGGCATAAGAGTTTCATTCCATTCTGGCTCATGTGCCCCAACCGGCAATGCCACAAAGAAGTGCTTGGCTGCTCGGTTATTGCAACAACATGATCAAATACCACTTTTACATGTAAGGGATACAAAGTCCCACACTTGGCACTCCTGGCCAAAAGCATAGAGCCCTTCTGAATTTTGCAACTCTGAAAGCCAAAAGTGGTGTGAAAACCAGCATCATCTAGCTGACCCACTGAAATAAGACTCTTGGTCAGCTTAGGCACATGTCTCACATGTTTCAAAACAAATGCAGACCCATTTGCAAAAGAAAAATTTATGTCACCTGCTCCCACTATGTCACATGCGTAGTCATTTCCAAGATGCACACAACCTGTCTTTCCACTGTCATAAGTGGAGAACCATTCCCTATGGGGAGTAACATGGAATGAAGCACCAGAATCCAAAATCCAATCCTGGGAATATGCATCATCTGAAGTGGTAAGCAACTCTGCAAATAAACTAGACATGAAGAGAACGTCATTGTCACTATCATGTGTGACTGCATTGATCTCCTCGGTCTTCACTTTTCCTTTGTCCTCCCTTGGACTCTCTTCCTTTTGATTTGCACCCCAATTTGCATTCTTTTTCTTATCCTTTTGCTCTCTTTTCAGCTTGTAGCAATCATTTTTCATATGGCCCTTCTTGCCACAGTGGTAACACTCAATGTTCCGTGCCCTGGATTTGCTACGAGACTTCCCTCTTTCTTGGGACTTCCCCCTGAACTGTGATCTGCCCCTTTGCACATTTAGGGCTGCATCTTGCTTGTTGCCGTCCATAGACTTCCGTCTAATCTCCTCGACCAACAAGCTACCCACAACATCATCAAATTTCAGTACTCCACTAGGTGCAGAGTTACTGACAGCTGTACGGATGGTATCCCATGAGGATAGCAATGAACATAAGAGAAATATTGCCTTAGTCTCCGCATCAAAATTCATTTTCTGAGCCTGAAGTTGGATGAAAATAATATTGAATTCATTCAAGTGAGAGGCAATGGAGACCCCTTCCTTCATCTGCAGCTCAAATAACCTCTTCATGAGGTAAACTTTATTAGAGGCAATTTCCTTCTCATAAGTGGCACACAGTTTTTTCCACAAATCTTCCATAGTCTGCTCATTTACTACTGTGAAATAAACTGACTCTGCAAGATGAAGTCTAATAGTAGACTTTGCTAATGCATCCAACTCATTGCAATCATCCTCAGACATATTTGCAGGCTTAGCTTCAATCCCTGCCAAGGATTTAATCTGCTTCTTTTGAATAAGCACATCCCTTATTTGTTCTTTCCACAAAGAAAAGTTTGTCCCATCAAACTTTTGAATGCTGAAAAACTCCTTTTCAGACATGGAAGAGGATGCCATGATGCAAATGAAACAAAATCCCAAATGCTAGTGCCTGCAAGAGAGAATCACACCAAATACCAGGTGCACCCAAATGTGTATGCCACAATAGAGTGAAATGTCACCAAAACGCAAAGCTCAAAGCATCAAAAGATGCATCTGACTCATGTGCATATACTATGCATCCATATGAGCAAATCTGGCCCAAAAGAAAATGCCAACTGCAATGGCAATCCAAAATGCCAATAAGTGCCAAATGACTCAAGCATAAACACTGTCCACTGGCATATGCATTAATAATATCTCATCCAAGAGAGCATACCACTATTAGTGCATCACCTGCAATGTGTCAAAGCTGTCCCTCAGCATAAAATAGCATCCATGTGCAAAGCGTCCATAAAAATAGCATCCCACAAGGCAATTTGGGCCTATCAGCGCATCCAATAAGGACCGCAATGCATCTAAATGGCCTATAAATCATCCACTGCAACCCAATGCACACCACAAATGAGCGCACACTGCTCAAACTGCAACCAGAGTGATCTGCATAAGGTATGCTCAAGAAATCATAGTCCCACGGTAATGACCGCTACTGAAAATAGAACCTAAGATGCCTCAAAACATGGGCACCATTGCATAATCGGACTCAGCAAGAAAATCTGCAAATATCTCTCTTCTGCCAGAACTCCAAAATCCCAACTGATGAGTGAGAAATGGGAGTCAATAGTTATCCATTGCCATGTGGCATAAATCCAAGGTTTCAAAACCTTAGAATGAAAAATGCATAACAGAGAGACAAAATCGAATACACAGATATCTATAACTTTGAAAATCCTCCACCGAATCGTGCAAGAACTGACAGGTAGGGGTTTTTGGGCGTCCGAAATGCAATGGGACAGACGGTTTTGGAAAGCTCTTGAAGTGAAGTGGACACCAAAAGCAAGCAATAGTTGCCTCTACAAGTCAATATGGAGTCTCTGTCATCGAACGGAACAGGGAAAAGCTCAAAAAACGACTTTTTCTTTGAAAACACTTAACAGGCTCTCAAAACCACTTCGCAAAACCAAAGTAGCTTTTCCAAAGGTTCCTCCAAGGTCTCTGCACACTCAGATGCAAGTAAAGTCACCCACAAAGCTTTCCACAGAGCTTCTCCTTCCTCCCACAAAGCTGCTAAGCTTCCAAGCATTCATGCACGCTCAGCTAGATCACCCGGGCTCTGATACCAGTTGAGAGTGCTCTCAATGGAAGCAAGAATGGAAGAAGGAGAGAGAGAGACAGAGAGCCACACAAGTTTTGGTGGGTGCAGAACCACCCTAATCTTCTTTTTCATTCATTTATATATGTGTTTGAGTATTGTACATAACCGGGGTAAAGGCACAGTGACCTTTAACCCCCACAATATCCGCAGCATTCTCTGTAGTCAGACAGTACACCAAGTCGACCTCTCCATCCATGATGAGCTTGGGTACAAAGTGATATTGAATCTCAATGTGTTTTGTACGAGTATGGAACACAGGGTTCTTTGCAATTGCCATGCAACTCTGATTGTCACATGATAACTTCGTAGGCTTGTTTCGCACTGCACCCATGTCCCCTAAAATCCTCCTCACCCACACCGCCTCACAAGAAGCAAAACATGCTGATTTATACTCAGCGTTGTTAGAAGAAAGAGCAACTATAGGTTGCTTCTTGCTTACCCATGACACAGCTCCAGATCCAAGTGAGAAACAATAACCTGTCACTGATCTCCTGCTGTCCACGTCTCCTGCCCAATCCGAGTCACAAAATCCGGTCAAGATGTTGCCCTTGGTATAGGTGATGCCATAATCAAGTGTGCCTTTGATGTATTTTAGCACCCACATCCCTGCCCTCCAATGGTTCTCTAGGGGCTTATTGGAAAACCTGCTTAGTACACCAGTCGCAAAGCTAATGTCCGGCCGCGTGTTGCACAAGTAAATCAAACTGCCCACAAGCCTTTTGTACTTTTCTTCGTCCACCAGTGGTGATGAATCCTCATTGGAGAGCTTCACGTCAACCTCCATAGGGGTGCCAACTGTCTTGCACTCAGCCATGCCATATGCCTTCAGTATCTCTCCACCAGCATACTTTAGCTGTGAGATGAAGATGTGTTTTGGCTCTTGCCAAACTTCAATCCCCAAACAGAAATGCATCAGTCCGACCTCTGTAATTTCAAACTCTCTTCCTAGCAACTGCTTTGTCTGCGATATCTTTTCTTCATGGTTCCCTGTTATGACAAAGTTCATCCACATAAAGGATCACGATCATACACCTGCCTCCTTCTCTGTAGATATACAAATTTGCATCAGATGGGCTCCTCATGAACCCGTTTTGCAGAAAGTAGGCATCAATCTGTTGGTACCATGCTCGTGGGGCCTGTTTCAGCCCGTAAAGTGCCTTCTTCAGTTTACAGACTTTACCTTCTGAACCGGGGATCACAAAACCTGGTGGTTGTTCCACATATACCTCCTCCTTGAGATCTCCATTCAGAAAGGTGGATTTTACATCCATCTGAAACACGAGCCAACTTTCTTGTGCTGCTAAAGTCAAAACACTGCGAATTGTGGTTAGTCGAGCTGTGGGAGCAAAAGTATCCTGATAATCAAAACCATGTACCTGTGCGAATCCTTTTGCCATGAGCCGATCCTTGTACTTATCCAATGTGCCGTCGGACTTGTACTTGGTCTTGTACACCCACTTGGTGCCGATGACCTTGCATTTTGGTGGTCGATCCACAAGGTCCCAAGTGTTGTTCTTCATTATGGAGCCATACTCCAACTGCATAGCCTCCATCCACCTATCATCACCCTGTGCCTCTTCAAGACACTTGGGTTCTTCAGCACGGATCACCTCTGTCATCAAAGCGTAGTTGACCAAGTGTTCCTACGCCCTTCTTTGCTCCTCTAATCTCTTGGACCGGCAGTGTTCGGATGATTCCTCCTCAATGGCTAGAGGTTCTCTGCCGTCCAAAAGCTGCTTTACCCACTTTGGGAATGGCCGTTGCCGTTGTGGTTCTACAAGCTCTTCTTTCTCTTCTTTATCTTGAATCCTCCCAAGCACCGTTGGGGGAGTTTGGTCTGTTGTTGGTGGTTGTACTGGATGGATATCCTGGTCCTGGTTGTTTGGGAAGGAAACATCCTCCTCCAATTGATGTGGCTGTTTTGAGAAGACCACATCGTGACTTACTATTACCTTCTTGGTAACAGGATTATAGCGATGCCAACCCTTCGCCTCTTCACTATAGCCCAAGAAAATACAGCGTCATCTTTAGTCTTTAGGAAGTATATCCATATCCTTATACTGTAGTCGTCGATTAGCGTCATGAAGTAGTAGGAACCACCCAAAGCTTCCGTCTCCATCTTTCCACAGAGGTCCGTGTGTACGAGCTCTAGAGGAGCCTTTGCCCTGCTGGCCTCTTTAGGAAAGGGCTGCCGATGCTGCTTGCCCATCATGCAAGCTTCACATACATCGGGCATATGTGTAATTTCTGGTAGGCCTGCAATCATTCCACTTTTATGCATCTCCTTTAAAGAACTAAGGTTTAGATGACCAAACCTCTCATGCCACAGCTTAGTGTTGCTCACATCGGCTCGAGCACTGAAAGCTGAGAGTTTGTAGATGTTGTTGCGCCATGTACCTTTACCAACGACCTTCCCTTGAAGATCCAAAATCTGTGCGCCATTCTTATCGAATTGAACTTTGAGGTCCCGATCCGTGATCGCAGATACAGACAACAAGTTCCTCTTGATATCTGGCACATAAAAAACATCAACTGTTTTACAACTCCATCTGACTTGAGAGCAATCGTACCTTTTCCTTTTGCTAGACATTTTGCATCATTGCTGACTGCTACTAGGATGGCATTCCTTACCAGATGTAGAGAGGTATACCAATCCTTATGATTGGTCATGTGGCGCGATGCACCACTATCAATAATCCAAGGTTCATCTGCAGGTACATGAACTGCCTCCATGCAAATCTCCTCAATTGCTATGAACAGCTCTATTGGTACTGCCTGCGCGCTGTTGCTGGACTCTTTATTTACTCCGTTCTTCTCATCTGCAATCTTCTTTTGGCACTCATTCTGCTTGTGCCCTGCCTTGTTGCAATAGAAGCACTTGATCTTCTTCTTTCTCTTTTTATCATCAGAAGAAGATGGGTTACTAGAATCCTTACCCTTACCTTTCTTTGATCCAGCCGAGAAAGCTGAATCTTCTCCAGTCCTTGTCTTTCGACGCATCTCCTCCTCCAGAAGCATCGCAGTGAAACCCTCAAAGTTGAAAGGTGGATTTTTGTTCTGTGTATTCAACGCCATAACAAGACCGTCGTACTTTGGTGGGAGAATCCGTATGCACCTTCGTGCTAGATTCTCGCTAGTGATGGTGATGCCAATCGCAGTCATCTGATCGTGCAGATTCTTCACCCTAGTGATCAACTTCTTTGCCGTTTCATACTCAGAAAGTTTCTCGTTCGCGAGTTGAGTCTCCAGATTCTGAATCTGCGTCTGATTCGTGGTCTTGTACTGATTTTTCAAGACTGTCCATGGCTCCTCCGTTGTGGTGACATGTTGAATTAACGCCATGACAGAGTCACTTACACTGCAGACAATAGAACACAGCACATCTGCATTTCTTCTTGTCCATGCGAGAATCTCATCCGCAGTTGGTACTATCTGTTGTCCTGCATTGGCTGGATTCGGTCTCGCAACCGGCTTCACGTCCGCCCTAGTAGCAGTATCCCAAAGCTCATATGTGCTTAGGATGGTCTTCATCTTGAACTTCCAGAGTGGATAGTTAGTGCCGTCCAACTTTTCGCTTTCGCCGAATGGTGGGATTCGCAGTCTTGCGGGCTGGGCCCTCTCACAATCTGCTCGCAAACAAAAACACACTACCAAATCTTCTTGCTAGAGCCCAAGCTCTAATACCATGTAAGAAAACAATACAACGTCTATGCTCAACAGATAACAGGATCTCATATGCAAGAGAGAAAAGCAGATAGTATGGAGAATCAAAAAAATGATTACTATAAAACTGATACAATAAATGGCACTGCCTCCCAGCCGTGCGCTCTTGTGTGAGAAGCTTCGATGGCGTGCTGGAAACAATAGTGGACAGAGGCTGGATGCTAAGGAATCAGGGTGGTTGTAGCCAGTGATGATCATGGGCTTCACGGGCTTGCTCTTATATAGCCACCAGTCGTAGTTGGTTAGACCCAATTGGGTGACCGACCCAGTCTGCCCAAAATGGCCGACTGGAGATCGGCCCCGAAATAGGCCACCAACCACACGATAGAACCGTGCCGCAAAATAGAGCAACTGATCGGGATCATCTGGGGCTCCAAATGGGCCCTGCAACCCGAGAGTGGGATGCCCCGGGAAATGCTCCGTCTATCCTCAATGTGGTCACTCATGGGATGCCTTCCCGCACTTGCATGTAGCCTAGTTGGCAGTGTGCCAACTCTATCTAAAGCCGTCCAGCCATCAGGCCACACATGGCCCCCATCTGGTGTCCAAACTAGGACCCACCAGATAATCGAGCTACTCAAATGCCTTCTCCTCATATGGGGGGCTTACAAGTAGAGTTAGCTGGTTCCCGCGTAGTTACACGAGAGTGGAGCATTGATATCTAACATCTGTGACCTCAAGGCATTGGATTTCACCATTTGGCATATGCATCTCAGCCTTTGTGGTGTCCGCTACATCACAATCCATTTGGCATATGTATCTCTACCTTAATAGTGTCCACTACATCCCAATCCATAGGTATCCATGTGCCATGATGATTTTTCCAACATCTATAAGCATATCTCATGTAAGCAATACTACGCACTACTTTTTTTCTTTTAAAAAAAAAGGATTTTATATATTGATAAAAGGCAAAAAGCGGGGGTCAGTTAGACCTTACAAAAATTGGCCCTCTACCACGGGGTGGAAACCCAGGGCCCATGCTACGAACAACACGATTAGGTAGCTGTTAGGTTGCTATTGATGTCCATGATGGCTTGGCTAATTAGGGGGTCGTCGTTGCTAGTGATCCACCCAAAATCTTGAAGGTAAGCTTTCATGAGGGCTGTAATGGCCGAGACTCTGAAGCCTAGTTGTGGACCATGATAGAATGCAAATTTATTTCTGATTTCCTAGATGTTCATAACCGTCGCCGCCCTTAGGTAAGGCCATGTGGCTGCCAGTGTGGATGAGAGCTTCCATGTGTTGCCTAGGAGCGGGGTCGTCCCATTGGCACCAACTGTGAAGCCGCTCATTAGTCCCAAGCTACGCACAGTCCGTTCCATCTTCTTCCATACCTCCTTTACCACCACCGGACATTTCTAGAATAGGTGCCAGAGGTCTTCCAGTGCTTTACCACAGATTGGGCAAGACAGATTAATCTGCACGCGCTTTGCTAGCTTCGACCTTACCACCGGTAGCCATTGATTCATCAGCTTCCAGAGCAAGAATTTGGCTTTGCCGCTGGTGCAGCCTTTCCATACACCTAGCAGCCTGGCTTTCCACCACACGGGGTTGCGCCTCAACCCCCATCTTCTGTTCAGACCGTGTGCAGGGTTGTCTTCGCAGAGCAATCTCCTTCTTGATGACATTTTGCATAGCTTGGTTTTCCCCACTACCTGTTCAGATATCGAGCTCCACTCATGATATGCCAGGGTGACTGTTGTGCATTTATGTCACCGACTTGTTAGCTGCAGATGCGATTGGTACACCGCCCATGAATAATAGCTGGATGACAACTATCTTTATGTACTCTAGTTAGTGGCTCAGTTAGTATGCCACCTAGGTTAGTTGAGTTTGGTTTGAGACCCACATATAGGGTTCACCTATTCCTTTTGTACTTAGAGAGAGTTCTTTTGGCTTACACAACTAAGAAGAGGAAAACTGTTTTCAGCCTCCACCTTTATGTGTATTCCCCCATTGTGTATCTGAGAAAGCTGCAAGTGAGACTCCTTACTTCTCTCCCACTCTCTTCACAAAGTATCAGAGCTCGGTTCGTGGTAAGGAGCTCAAGAAAGCAAACCAAGTTCGTAGTGTCTTGGTAAGAGGATCAGTGTTGCTTTCCTTTTTCGAGTTTGGGAGCAAATCTCTACAGGTAGCACAGCCGAAAAGTACAAGAGTGCACTGTCTCAGATTGGGATGCCCTTCGCGGTGTGGCGAGAGGGCAGTATATGCGTGCAAAGCCCTAGGTGACATTATTTTTTTGATTCGAGGCCATTTTGGGGCCTGTTTTAGTGGCGGAAGTTTTCCACAGGCACTCATAAAGGTGCCCTATTTTTGCTGTGCGACCACTGTTTTGCAGGTCGGTGAAAAGTTACTGTAGAAATTGCATCGTATGCCTATGCGTAGAGATATTGGGAGTGATAAAATCATTTTTATTGCCTCTTGATGCATAATCGTCACTAGGAAGTGATTGTGTGGTCAAATACCACTTTCATCAGTTTTGCAGATTTGCCCTTGTGAGGCAGAAGTTGTGTTTTTTACAGTGACAGAATATTTTTGCAATGTTCTGTAATGGCATCTGATGCTTCTCTCTCTGCACATTATGCAACTCCTGCTTGAGCTGCATTTTCCTGGCTTGCGTATTTGTGCCATACCTTTTTGTCAAAGTATCCCATGCCTCCTTCGGCATGCTTGCATCTTGAATATGCACAATCATAGAATCTGAAATAATGATATACAGCCAGTACATAACTTTTCTGGCTCTGTCATGCCAGCCTTTAAATGCCTGCAACTCCTGTTGATTGGGAACATTAGGAATAACTGGTTCTTGTTCAGCTCCAGTAATGAACTCCCAATAGCCTTTTCCCTTAAGGAAATTCGTCAATCTAAACTTCCACGCTTGGAAGTTGTTCTTGTCAAGCTTTACAGTGACAATCTATGAAAAATTTAGTTTCTGTGACCTTGAATGGTCTAGGAAAGGATTATGCACATTTCTGGACTATTGGAGGCTGTCATTATTTTGTCACTTTTATTAATGACTATAGCAAAAAAGTTTGGGTGTATTTTATGAAAAAGAAAAGTGAAGTGTTTGGGCATTTCAAAGATTTTAAAGCTATGGTTTAAAAAGAAATAGGCTTGCAAATAAAATGCCTAAGGTCAGATGGAGGGGGAGAGTACCTCTCAAATGAGTTTGCAAGGTTCCTATAGGAGCATCGCATAAAGTAGCAATATTCATGCAGTCATACCCCACAACAAAATGGACTTGCAGAAAGGAAAAACACACATATTGGAGAGGTATCTTGTGTCATGCTCAACGAAAAAGACCTGCCAGATTATTATTGGGCTGAAGCAATTGCTACAGCAGTCTATATAATGAACAGGACTCCCACTGCAGCAATACATGGCATGACGCCAAAGGAGAGGTATACTGGTAGGAAACCAAATATTTCTCCTTTGAAAATTTTGGTCGCATTGCCTATGTTCATGTGCCAGATGAGTTGAGATCCAAGTTGGATCCAAAAGCTGAGAAGTGCATCTTTATTGGTTATTCTCTGTAGCAAAAAGGGTATAGATGCTATAACCCTTCTACTCGTAAGTTTACAGTGAGCAGAGATGTTGTTTTTTATGAGATGATCAGTTGGTATAAACTAGTAAATGTGATTGATGATGTAGATGTACAAAATGGTAATGCTGCATAGAATTCACAATAGTAATCACAAAATATTAGTGGACCTGTAGTGTCCTCTAGCAGTGCTTCAAATACTTTGCCATGGATAGGCAGATTGAGATCAGGAGGATCTCCTCAAAGCAATGCAGATAGTGGTATGCAAGTATCATGAAAAGGAAAAGAGGAAGTAGATCAGCCCATGGTTGATGTGAATGCAGGTCACTCTTATGTGGATGGTGAATCCAGTGGCTCAAAACAGAGCCTTGATGATGAGTTGGGTATTCCTTTTGTTGTTACACCTGGAGATGTTTTGAGAGCACTTGGTAGTGAGCCTATTTTGCGCAGGTCTACCAGAGTCATGTATCCTGTGGATAGGCTGAAATATGATGGATTTATAGCCATTCACTATGCCTATATGGTTAAAGTGATACATGAACCAGAACCCACTTCTTTTGAGCAAGCCATGGGAAAAGAAAAATGGGAGAAAGCCATGGGTGAAGAAATGGATGCCTTCGAAGCAAATGTTACATGGGAATTGGTGCCTTTGCCTAAGACAAGAATGCAATTGGCTGTAAGTGGGCTTATAAGGTGAAGCACAATGCAGATGGTTTGGTGAACAGATACAAGGTCTTGATTAGTTGTCAAGGGGTATGCACAGACATATGGCATTGATTATGAAGAAACATTTAGTCCAGTTGCAAGGATGGCAACCGTAAGAGCAGTCATTGCTATGGCTGCATCAAAGGGATGGTCTTTACATCAGATGGATGTAAAGAATGCCTTCTTGCATGGTGATTTGCAAGAAGAGGTCTATATGGAGCAGCCACAAGGTTATGTTCATGCTGTTCATCCTGAGTTTGTTTGCAGGTTGAAGAAAGCCTTGTATGGCTTGAAGCAAGCACCCAAAGCATGGTCTGACAAGATAGGACAGTATCTTGTCACTATTGGCTTTCAAATTTCCAAGGCAGATTTCTCACTTTATGTGAGAAAAACAGAGAAAGGCATTATGATGCTTGTCATTTATGTTGATGATTTGATCATCACAGGTGTTCGTGATGAAGATATCCTTCATGTGAAAATGCTATTGAAGCAAAAGTTTGAGATGTATTTGGGAGAGTTGCGTCACTTCTTGGGCATTGAGGTGATTAGATCCACAAGTGGGATATGGCTCTTGCAGAGGCCATATCAATTGGACATGCTGTCCAAATATGGGATGACAGGATGTAAGCCTATTTCAGTTCCATTGGAGCAAAATGTGAAGTTGAGCACAGATGCAAGTGAGCTTCTAGAAGACCCTACTATGTATAGACGCATAGTAGGAAGTTTGATTTATATGACTATTACGAGGCCAGATTTGAGCTATGTTGTTGGTTTGGTAAGTCAGTTTATGCAGGCTCCAAGGAAACCGCATTTGGATGCGGCTAGACGCCGGCTAGACGCATACTGAGGTATGTGAAGTCCACATTGCAGTATGGACTATTTTATGAGATTGGGGATTCAGATACAGTTGCATGGATACATTGATGCTGATTGGGCTGGTAGTATTTCTGATAGACGATCTACTAGTGGATATGTGTTCTCTTTTGGGAGTGTTGCAGTCACTTGGAGCAGCAAGAAATAGCCTACAGTTGCCTTGTCGAGCACAGAGGCTGAGTACAGGGGTGCAGCAATGGCTGCATGTGGGGCAGCTTGGTTGCATAAGCTACTTTATGATATGCATCAGTCCACAGATGGGCCAGTTGTCATTTATTGTGACAACATGAGCAATATACACTTGGAAAATAACCCATTCTATCATGTTAGAACAAAGCATATTGAGGTGCATTATCAGTATGTGCGGGAGAAGGTTCTATTAGGTTTTATTGATCTAGTTTATGTCAGCACAGAGGATCAGGTAGCTGACATATTCATAAAGGCATTGGGCGCAGAGAAGCTGCGCAAGTTCAGAGACCTACTTGGTGTGTAGGAATTGGGATTGAGCTCGAGGGGGAGTGTTGAGATATCGAGCTCCACTCATGATATGCAAGGGTGACCGTTATGCATTTATGTCACCGACTTGTTAGCTGCAGATGCGGTTGGTACACCGCCCATGAATAATAGCTGGATGACAGCTATCTTTATGTACTCTAGTTAGTGGCTCAGTTAGTATGCCACCTAGGTTAGCTGAGTTTTGTTTGAGATCCACATATAGGGTTCACCTATTCCTTTTTTACTTAGAGAGAGTTCTTTTGGCTTACACAACTAAGAAGAGGAAAACTATTTTCAGCCTCCACCTTTGTGTGTATTCCCCCATTGTGTATGTGAGAAAGCTACAAGTGAGACTCCTTACTTCTATCCCACTCTCTTCACACTACCCATGCCTGTTCTTTCATGCTGGGGGACATCATGGAGTTGGAAGGCCAGCTGCTCGAGGTTCTTTTTATCGTGGCTCTTACTAGGTCCGCCTCTCCTTCCGTCAAGCAGACCCTCCTCCTGATGTCAGTCACGGATTCCTAGATTCCCAGTCCGCCTTGTGTTGATTCCACAGAGCGATCCATTACCTCAGCCCCTTCCTATGTAGGCTCCGGGCTTTCTTGATGTCCTGGAGAGTAAACACCTCTCCCTCTCTGTTGGGGGAAAAGCTCCACCAGATGCTCTCGAGAAGGCTCCCATCTCCCCGCAGCCCATTCCTGCCCTTCCATTCGAGGAGCACTCTGCATCTCTTCCAGGCTTTGACTAGCCCCGCTATTAGGTCTGATCCAGTCACGTGGAGGGGGAATGCCGAGATGAGTTTATCATACCAGTTCAATCTTGGCCAGGTTCCCATGCCCTTGCCCTTTGCCCTCTCTATGAAGTCTTTGACTATCTCTACCCAGGGGGCATTGTCTGAGAATAGTCACGTGATCAACTTCCAAATGAGGGCTGTATTCCTACACCTTACGTCTGGGAGCCCGATTCCTCCTTGAGCTTTGGGAGCTTTGAGGGGTTCCCACGGGATGTAATGCATCCTCCTTCAGCTCCATGACTCTGCCCATAGGAATCCTCTGAACATCACTTCAATCTCGAGCCATTGCGTTTTTTTGAAATGCCAAATGGAGGCATTGTAGGTTATAGAGGTTGCGAGGATGTGCTGGATGATGAGGTAGCATGCATTCTAGCCGAGGGGTACACCATGCCATGCTCGGGAGCTTGGCTCTTACCTTGCAATCAAACCTTTTCTTGAGGGTGACCCCGATTCCCAGCGAGGCACCCAAGTACCTGACAATTTTCCCTCTCGGGATGATCTACACACCGATATCCTTCAGCCATTGCGGGAAGAGATCGAGGGATGACCGGATCACGAAGGTTTTGGACCAATTGCACCTAGATCCGGATGTTGTGCAGAAAATGTTGATCACCTGAAGCAGGGAAGCCACCGAGTTCGGGTCTTCTTGAGTGAAGGACATTGTGTCGTTTGGTGAACATCTGGGTGTACAGCTGACTACCGGAGGGGAGCACCACTCCTTGATCGCCCCCTCCAGCCCCCTGGTCTTGAGCATTGATATTAACGGTACTGTGCAGATTGCAAAGAGAAGTGGGGCCAGAGGGCACCCTTGCCTGACTAACCTACTTAGTTCAAATCTGCCCACTGCTTCGCTGTTGATGCAGAGGACTGTGCCCGCATTGCCCAATAGGGTCTTCACCATTCTGGAGAAATTATGGCCGAATCCTAGGGAGTCCAGCGTAGCTAGGATGAAATCCCACCTGATTCTGTCGTATGCCTTCTCCAAGTCGATGCCAAACATGATCACCTCCTGGGAGGAGGCGGTTGCGTAGTCCAAAGTTGCTCCAACATTCAAAATGTTCTCGTAAATGTCCCTGCCTTTCACAAATCCTGTTTGTTCCTTGTCAATAACGGCCGAGCAGATGTCCCTGATTCAGATGGCCAACGCCTTGGCCAAAATTTTGTATGATATATTTAGCATGGTGATGGGCCTCCAGTTGCCCATCTTCAGCCTCGCTTGCCATTTTGGGAAGAGCTTCATAAGGCCAGAGTTCATGTCCACGGACAGCAAGCCTTGTGCAACTGCCTCATTTGCCATGTTGGTGAGGTCCTGGCCTATCACATTCCAGAACGCTTTGAAAAATTATGCATTCAAGCCATCTGGTCCGAGAGCCTTCTCATTTGCCAGAGCATTAAGGGCTTCCAGTAGTTCGTCCTCGTTGAACGGTTTGTCCAGCTGTCCTCTGCAGTAGTCTGACACACGAGCGCCCACATCCTTCAGGGCTTCTTTAATGCTCCACTGCCAAGCTTCGTCTTGGGTGGCTTCTTCCCCTACCACTGCACTCAGTTCTTTCTTGAAGACGTCTGCAATTTTCAAGAACTCAGTCACCATCCGGTCGTCGGAGTCCTGCACCTTATTGATTTTTCCCCACATCCTGTTCCTCTTGATAGATTGGAAAAAGGTCTTGGATGGGCACTCGTCCACCGCTGGCCAAAGTTGTCTACTCTTAAGGTGGGTTGTTCCTGCTTCTAGTACCTCCTTGTCACGTAGCGCCGCATCTGCTCCCACCAATAGCGTGATGAGGATGCTATCTTTGGGGGCTTCGCGAATGGCTGCATGGAGTGCAGCTCTAGCATCCTCGAGGTTGGTGAATCTCCTTCTCAAAGCCGTTTTGGCGGCTCTGTCTTCGTCACTCACCAGAGCCATAAGTCGGCGAATCATGGAGTCCCATTTTCGAGCCGGGTCCATGGGCCCCTCCACTGCCTCTGGCCAAGTACTCCTGACTTTCTTGCAGAAGCTCTTTGAAGAGAGACGCTTTGTGTTGAAGGTGAATGGGATGTTGTGCGACCTGCTAAGGGGACCGAGAATCTCCAGTAGATAGGGTGTGATCTGAGATAGTTGTAGAAAAAATACAGCCGCCTTGCATGGGGCTTCTCAACCACCATCCTTCCTCCGAGGCGTAGAACTGGTCAAGTCTTCCCGCCTTGAATTCATTACCTTGTCTGCGGTTGTTCCAAGTGAACTCCTGCCGCCCATCTTGTAGGATGTCTTGGGCATTTACCAAGCCTACCTGATAGCACAAATCCTCCCAGACTTCCCGCTCGTTACCGAAGATCATAGTGCCTTCATGTGATCTGTCTACCCAGCTCTCCGTGAAGTTCTAGTCGCCCTCGAGGATCCAATGTTCACTCTCTATGGCGTCGCCTAGAGATGACCAACATTCAATTCTTTCCAGCCTTGAGTTGGGAGCATAGAGACTAACTACATTGAGTGGGAATCCATTCGAGGCGATCTCAACCCCTAGGAACCACCCTTTCGAGGATCTACACACCTCCTTGGCCTCAATGTGTTTCTTAACTAACACTGCCACACCCCCTCTCCCCCTAATTGGCGAGTTCACAAAGGCACTATACCCAATTTGCTCACATGAGAACCAGAAGGAGTCCTCACAACCACACTTAATTTCCTGCAACAGCACTACACATGGATTAGCTCTACGAACGGCAGCAGTGAGGCATGCCTTCTGCTTAGCTTTGCTGCAGCACTCCCTAACATTCCACAATAAGATTTTCATCTCCCCATCCCCCGCCTTGGATCTATTGGATGATTGCGCGACACGCATCCTTAATAAAATTAAACCTGTTCTCTTTCCCTTTCCCGGTCCCCCTTGCCACGTCCTTGATTCTTTTGGAGAGACTTCTCGGCTACGGCTGTGTCTATGGCATTGTGCGTACTTGGGAGCTCGAGGTCTGTTTACCTCCATCCTCCAGCATTCGTTTCCGGTGGTTGGCTTCTAGCATTTCCTCCTCTGCGGGGGAGCCTTCTCTACCGTTCGGGGCCCCTTGAGACTGATCTTGGGACAACACCACCACCATGTTTTGAGGGACCATCTCCACTACCGACGTCGATGCTGGCACCTACGGGCCGCTTTGAGCTTCATCATGGCTTTTTGTCCTCGACTTTCCCTTCTTGCCCACCACTTTCCATGATTCCTGAGTTGATGGGCTGGGAGAACGTTGGTCCGAAGATGGAGTGGACTCCTCCGCTCGTGTCGAGCTCAATTTTCGGTTTCCCCCCTCTGCGCTATCCTTATCTCCCGTTGGGTGTCCCTAAGTACCACCCGCTTCAATAGACTCCATGGGCTTCTCTTTGTCACCTTCTGCCAGGGAAGTGTTGGCGGCTCTGAGAGGGCAATTCCTGGCGAAATGACCCAAACGTTTGCATGCGTAGCATGCATTCGAAAACGAGCTAAACTTGACATGGAGAGCCACTGGCGGGCCTTCTTGGAACTTGATTGCCAGGTACTCTGAGATTTCCTGCGATCTATCCCAGAGTATCCATGCTCTTTTTCTGCCCATCGGAGCCCGTGCGGATGGGGGAACCTGGAGTACTTTACCAGTGACGACGCAAGTATCTCAGTTTTTCCCCCCAACCACGACGAGATGTTGAGGAACTACACCCAAATGGGGCATTCATGTAACAGGAATTGGTCGATATTGAAATCTGAGCTCCACGGTAGCACCAAGACCGGGGCACCGAAAAAGAGAAAGGCTCGGCCGAGTAGCTCGTTGCGTAGTGCCTCTCCCAAGAATTGCACCAGGTAAAAGCCTTTTCCCAGAAATCTGGTAGAGTAGACACTGGATGGAAGGTCGCACTCATACTGCATGAATTCAGCAAGCTCGTCCTGGGCAGGGATAAGGCCCGTAAAGAACAGATAGAGCCCTCCTCTAGCCAGTCGCTCAATTTCGGGGCACACATCGTCAGATCTGGAGCTCGCAAACCACCGAGTGCTACTTCCCCTTTTCAAACCACGGTTTGTGGGTGACCTCCTTCACTCTTCTGTTGATCTCTGCTAGGACGATCTTTCTGAGGTCATCCTCGAGCAGTGGGGAGAAGCCGCTTTGTATTTTCTTGGCTAGCAGCACCTCCGCATAGAACAGAGTCTCATCATGCGCGCTTTCAGGGGTCCCCTCGTCTCTGGATTCTGCCTTGCGTTCATCATTGGGGGGGGATGTGTCCTCACCATTTTCTGCAATCATTTCTTCTGGCAAAGTTGGCCTGTCGACTCTAGGTCTCTTCCCTAGTCCACTCGCCCTACCTCCATCTGCCTGCCGCGCGTCACTCATGCAAGGGGAACTTGCCTACTTTAGGCTTGGACGGAGAGAGAGAAGCGCTTGATAGGCACACAAGCCTTAATACTACGCACTACTTGATACCTTATTACTAAACTTTTTTTACTAACTACACATCTAAAATGGTCTCCCTTCTGAAAACCTTCCATAACATCCCACATTCGGTAAAGAAGATTTCTAGAAATTCCCCCTTGCCAGGTACCCACATGGTCTTAGTTTTGTGGAGGAAAACTAATTGAAAGTAGTAAACAAATACAATGGAGGGCATGAACCAATTAACACCCATATTTCTTGAACAAAAAGTAAACTTCATTGACGATTGAACATCGGATCTCATCTTGAACACCGTTTGAGGAAAAACATCCAATGAGTATGAATTGTTCTTGCAATGGTGACCTGATCCACTATGTGTAAAAGCAAGTGCACTCGAGTTGTCATAATGCTTCAGGGAAAGTGCTTCTCAAGCCAGCACATAGCTTCGATGGAGTGTGGCGAAAAGGGCTTGCCGCCTTATCGGGGCTTCCCATTCAAGAGGAAAGGGCTCCCAAGGCTCTTTCACTCCAACCTTCAATCCAAACTCTCCATGGTAATCCTTCAAATTTCAAAGTGAATCACAAATCAAGAACATCAAGAACAATCTTGCTGGGAACATCTACTAATAATGTCGCCCGATCAGACGGCAGAGATTTAATCTCCATCGGGAATCTACTCTTCGTAAGCCCGAGTAAACCCCGCCGACCTGCTGCTACAAAGGAGCCCCTCTCGTTGGCCGTCCATGCAGGGAAATCAACTCGAGTCCCTCTTGTTGGGACTCGAGTCGGGGATTCGAGGCTAGAGTCTCGATGCGCACTTTCCAGAGAGTCTGACGGGTTGCATTCTGGGCACTTTCCAGAGCGAGACGGCCGCGAGCTAGATTCCGGGCACTTTCAAATCGGGAATGGCGTCCCCTGTTCCATTCCGCACGAAGTCTACGTTCCTTCCAAATTGTTTTCATCGCAGTGTGATTCTTTGTTGAGGGGGAGGGAGAGAGAAGACGAGGCGCTGTTCCAGTAATGGTGTCAACTCGAGTTTCATCTTTAGCACAGCTGCCCACAATGAACTCCAACACCTCAGCAGTCTCCTTCGCGGAGCTTCCTTTTACTACATCAAGAGAATGGAGCCATTCTCCGCCTCTACTCATGGTTTTTTATCCTCACACTGCTTGGCAGCCGCATGAGGCTCGCTCTCTTCCAACTGCATCCGACGGTTTCACTTCAGCTTTGCTATCCCGCTGCTACTGCACAGACCTCTTGTTGTTTTTTGTCATCGGATTCGAGTCCCGAGCACTTTCAAGGTTACGTACAGAGCAGGGGTTCTACACGAATCCCTCTCAGAGTTCGAACAACATACACTGGGTCTGGGAAAATTTGGCCACAGCTAAAGCTATAGAATTGTCTCAAGAAGCCATAATTTGATTCTGGCGAGTTTTACTAAACTCTACAGATTCCAGGCGTAACGGTACTTTAAAAATTGTACAACTGCTGAGAGGCATTGTGGATAGATGGCTGGTATTACTCAGGTGCCTGAAAGTCATGTTGCTACAACCCTGGGTGTATGAAAGTCATGTTAGAGAAAAGGGAGGCTCAGAAATTGGGAAGCCACAGAGCAAAGCATCTGGTCAACATGCCAAGGAAGAATCTGCGTGTTGCCGTGTGCCTTGGAGAGCGGTCCAGACACAGCTCATCAACTGGGAAAGGGCGGTAGTTGGGAGATGCTGAGCTTAGAGGAGACGCTCAAGATTCTGGACCGGGTGACTGAGCTGCCTTTGGTTGAGAACTTTATCTGCAACTTGCAGAACTGCAGAAAAAGGAAGAATCTTGTGTATGCCAGCCGTGTGCACGCACTCATTTGCAATAATGGGCTGGAGGTTCATACAGATGTTGGGAACTACCTCGTGCCAATGTTTGTGGAATGTGGAAGTGTGTCCGCTGCTCAGGAGGTTTTCAACAAGTTGGTGCATAGGAATCATCATTCTTGGACATCTATAGTAGTAGGGTATATCCAATGTGGGAAAACGCAGCATGCTCTCGACCTGTACCAAAAAATGGAAGAGGATGGCCTACATCCTAGCCGGTATACACTCAGGGCCCTTCTAAAAGCTTGTGCTAGGCTGAAAGATGTGGAACAAGGTCGAGCGATTCATGCTGAGATTGCACAAAAAGGTTTTGAAAGAGATCTTTTTATTGCAAACACCTTGATTGACCTGTATGCCAAATGCAATACAATCGCAGAAGCATGTGAAGTCTTTAATAAGATGCCAGTCCGAGATGTTGTCTCTTGGAATACACTAATTGCAGGATTTGCTGAACAGGGACCTATTCGAGAAGCATTGGAATGTTTTGATCAGATGCAATTGGGGGGCATCTCTCCAGATATTATCACGTTTGTTTGCATTTTGAAAGCTTGTGGTAGCATAGGAGCCATTGGCAAGGGCCAAGAGATACACGTTGAGATTGCACAAAGGGGAATTGAAAGAGAGATATTAGTTTGCAACACGTTGATCCTCATGTATGCAAAATGTGGATCATTAGCAGATGCACAAGGAGTCTTTGACAAGCTGCCCAGTCGAGATGTTGTTTCCTGGAATGCTCTAATTGCAGGATATGCTGAACGTGGACCTGTTCAGGAAGCACTGAAGTGTTTTGAACAGATGCACCTGGAGGGCATCTCTGCTGATGCTGTCACATTTGTTTGCATCTTAAAAGCTTGTGGGAGGATAGGAGCCAACTGCAAAGGCCGTGAAATACATGAAGAGATTGCACAAAAAGGATATGAACGAAATCTTTTTGTTGCCAACTCTTTGGTTGACATGCATGTGAAATGTGGCTCACTTTCAGAGGCACAGGAAGTCTTTGACAAGCTATCAGTCCACGATGTTGTGTCATGGAATGCACTGATTGCAGGATACGCTGAACATGGACCTGGTGAGGAGGCACTCAAATGTTTTGAACAGATGCAACTGGAGGGCATCGCTCCAGTTGCTGTTACATTTGCTGCTGTCTTGAAAGCTTGTGGCAGCATAGGAGCCATAGGCAAGGGCCGAGAAATGCACATAGAAATCACACAGACGGGGCTTGAAAGAGATCTTTTTGTTGGCAACAATTTGGTTGACATGTATGTCAAATGTGAGTTGCTCACAGAGGCGAGCGATGTTTTTAACAAGCTGACACAAAGAGATGTTGTGTCATGGAACATACTACTTGCAGGATATGCTGAACATGGACTTGGTCAGGAAGCGCTGAAATATTTTGAGCAGATGCAACTTGAGGGCGTCTCTCCAATAGCTGTCACATTTCTTTGCATCTTGAAAGCTTGTGGCAGCACTGGAGCGATAGTGAAGGGTCAAGAAGTACATGCTGAGATTGTAGAAAAGGGATTGGAAAGGGATCTTTTTGTCGGCAGCAGTTTGGTCGATATGTATGCCAAATGTGGTTTGTTTATAGAGACACGGAATGTCTTTGACAAGCTGCCAATTCGAAATGTTGTATTATGGAATGCATTAATCGCAGGGTATGCTGAACATGGCCGTTGTCAAGAAGTGCTAAAATTCTTTGAAGAGATGCAACAGGAGGGCATCTCTCCGGATCCTGTCACATTTGCGTGCTTTTTGAAGGCTTGTGGCAACATAGGAGCCCTAGGCAAGGGCCGAGAAATACATTCCGAGGTCGCACAAAATGGATTTGAGAAAGATCCCTCTGTCACAAGCATTTTGGTCGATATGTATGCCAAAGCTGGCTCACTCTTAGAAGCACATGAAGTCTTTGACAAGTTGCCAGGTCGAAATGTTGGGTCATGGAGGGCGCTTATTGCAGGATATGCTGAACATGGACTTGGTCAGGACGCCCTCGATTGTTTTGAACAGATGCAACTGGATGGCGTGTCTCCAGATGATCTCACATTTGTTTGCGTCTTGAGAGCTTGTGGCAGCATAAGAGCCATAGACAAGGGACGAGAAATACATATGGAGATTGCACTCAAAGGATTTGAAAGAGATCTTTTTGTTAGCAGCACGTTGGTTGACATGTATGCCAAATGTGGCTCACTTTCAGAAGCAATGGAAGTGTTTGACAAGCTGCCAGTTCCAGACGTCGTGTCATGGAATGTACTAATTGCAGGATATGCTGAACATGGACCTGGTCAGGAAGCTCTGAGATGTTTTGAACAGATGCAAGTGGAGGGCATCTGTCCGGATGCTGTCACATTTGCTTGCATCTTGAAAGCTTGTGGTAGCATAGGAGCCATAGAGAAGGGTCGAGAAATACACGTGGGTATCACAGAGAAGGGATTTGAAGGAGATCATTTTGTCAGTAGCACTTTGGTGGATATGTATACCAAATGTGGTTTAATTTTAGAGGCACGGGAAGTCTTTGACAAGCTTCCTGTCCGAAATGTTGCGTCATGGAACACCCTTATTTCTGGATATGCTGAACATGGACGTATTCAGGAAGCGATAGAATGTTTCGAACAGATGCATCTGGAGGGCATCCCTCCCGTTCCTGTCACATTTGTTTGTGTCTTGAAAGCTTGTGGGAGCATAGGAGTTATGAATAAGGGCCAAGAAATACATGCTGAGATTGCACAAAAGGGATTTGAAAGAGATCTTATCGTTGGCAACACTTTGGTTAACATGTATGCCAGATGCGGCTCACTTCCAGAAGCACAGGAGGTTTTTGACAGGCTGCCAGTCCAAGATGTTATCTCGTGGAACACGTTAATAGCAGGATATGCTGAACACGGACTTGGTCAAGGTGTACTGGAATGTTTTAACCGGATGCAGTTGGAGGGTGTCTGTCCAGATGCTGCCACGTTTGCTTGTGTCTTAAAAGCTTGTACCAGCGTAGGGGCTATAGGTAAAGGCAGAGAAACACATGTTGAGATTGCAGGAAATGGATTTGAAACAGACCTTTCTGTTGGCAATTCTTTGGTTGACATGTATGCCAAATGTGGCTTACTTGTAGAGGCATGGGAAGTCTTTGATAAGCTCCCACTTCGAGATGTTGTCACGTGGAATGCAATGATAAAAGGATATGGCATAAATCATGAGGGTAACTTGGCTATACAATGTTTTGAGGACATGCAAGAACAAGGTGTGAAGCCAGATGCTATTACATTCACCTGTCTTCTTTCTGCATGCAGCCATACCAACCTGGTATACAAGGGACTTCAGTATTTGAAGGCAATGAGAGAAGAACATTGCATTGCACCCACAATAGACCACTTTAGTTGCATGGTTGATCTTCTTGCGCGATCAGGACATTTGTATGAGGCAGAGAAGTTTCTTGAAAGTATGGGGTGTCCTCCATCTGAAGGAACGTGGACGGCGCTGCTCAGTGCCTGCAAAACCTATGGGGAAGCAGAACTAGGACTGAAATGCTTTGAGAAACTTCTCCAGAGAAATTCAGAATGTGCTGCTTCATATGTGCTCATGTCAAATATTTATTCAAGTGATGGCAGGTGGCATAATGCATATAGCATAGAGGATCTGAGGAAGCATGCACGGGCAAAGAAAAAGGCTGCAAGTGCTTTGATAGAGGTGAATAAGGAGTTGCATGAGTTTGTGGTTGGTGACAACCAAAATAAGGAAATCTCACTAATGCTAGAAATCTTCAGTGCGCGCATAAAGGACGAAGGGCATGTGCCAAATGTAGGTCTGGTCTCGAGATCTCGGGCTCATGAGAACTAATGGAAATTGTCGATGGCTGTTAGCCTTCTGAACAGGCTACAGGTACCAATACGCATTGACTAACATGATGCAAACTGATTGCATCCAGGAAAGAACTGCATCGCTCATTTCAAGGATGGCTTGTGGGTTTTGTGGAGATATATTCTGGTCTACTGTCACATATGCAGAGCTGTTTCATGGAGAAAATATGATCGCATCCAGGAAAGAAGTGCATCGCTCATTTTGAGGACAGCTTGTGGGTCTTGTGGAGATATGTTCCGGTCTATTGTCACATATGCAGACCTGCTTCATGGAGAAAACATCTGTTGTGAAAGCCCAGTTGCGATCAAGTATTGAAGATTCTCTTTTCCATTAATGTAATTGTGAGAGTGGAAAAAGAAAAATAGGAGAATGGAGTAATTTGGGTTTGAAGATAAAGAGGAGAGCAGAAGCTAAATGCTTATTACACATTGCTTATGAATTTTAACGTTCAATTAACACCAAAGTTCAACTTGTTTCAAAAAGTCACTTTGCATGGAGTCCTGAGTTTGATAGAATACCTGAAGCCCTAACTGACAAGCACATAATTCAATCCTTGGGACATCAGTAGTAGAGCTGATAGATTAAGATATTGCCCTAATGTCCAACGCAGGCTGACTGTTGTCTACACCACCCTGAGCTGTTCTTTTAAAAGAGCTCCTATATCTTGGACACAAGATTTCGCGAGAGAGCATGTGCATGAGGATCCAGCCTGTTCCTCAGATAGTAAGGCAACTTTGAGCGTTTCTAAGATTCATGTCGTTCTAAAGAAGTTAGTGAGGGACTATCTCCCATTACAGCAACCATAGACTCAATACACTGGCAAGACTAGTAGACCAACCCACACAAGGCATTCATAGTGGACAAAAAAGGATGTTAAAGAAGAACCTCATCTGTTTCATTAGTGAAATAGGATTTCATTAGTGAAATAGGATTTTGTTACAGTACTAAACTGCACTGACCTAGGTACATACGTGTCCCAAGAAGACTAGGTGGGAGCAACCCTATCCACAAAGATCTAAATATACCAATTTTCATCTTTTGTATGTCAGTGTATAGCTAGCCTGTGGGTGTGCACTCCTCTCTCTCATTCTCTCCGTATCTTTGAACATGGTATCAAAGCTTGTGTGATCCATCTTCTCTTTGATTTCCAAGCCCTCCTAAGATGAGGCAAGTTTCCATCTAAGCAGCCTTTTTGTAGAGCACATCTTGCTTTTTCATCCCAACTTAGGATTTTGAATCCTGGATTCCAAGATATGGGGATTTGAAGTTTTAATGACGTTTCTTTGTGTTGTTTGGTGTTCTTTATATTACTTTGTGAGTGTCTAAGGTTGAGAGAGAGAGAGAGAGAGAGAGAGAGAGCACAGGCTACAAAGTACTAACAACAACCAAGGAAGCAGAGACCAAAAGTTTCGAAGCCCATATGCCTCTCAGAGCTACTACGTAGCCTTCAACATCGTTAACATGGCTTCAAAGCTACCTATGACATGCAGTCTTGCAACTGTCCTTTGAAGCCTCTACGATCCCCTTGTGGCTTGTCTACCTTGTACTTAATCCTGGATGCATGTAGCGCACCCCCCCATCATGGAAATGTACGGTGTTGGCTAGATTCATTCATGATTTTAGTTTGGCCCATTTTTCCATTTTAGGGTTTGGATGCCGTGTCACTGATTTTGGGCTTAGTATATAAGCCATGGTTGTACTTTCTTTCAGTGCGTGAGTGATTTGTACTTGCAGTTCATTGTACTCTGTTCTTCTACTCAAACATTTAGTATTAGAGCCATCTTTTGTGCTAGTGGCTTCTCCTCCCTCCTTGCATCATCCCTTCATAATTTGCAAGTCTGACTTGGGGAGAGTGCTCTTGGTAGGTCACACTTGTTTGAACAAGGTTCAAATGAAGAGTAGTGATGACTCGTTCAGGCCATTTTTGTAATAGGGTAGTTTCTTTCTGCTTGGCTTAAGATAAAATATTAGGGATTAAAGTCGATAGAGCCAGAGAAAAATGCATACCTAGAAAATTTGAAACAAAATACCCTAAGCATCAAAATAACTATATACAAAATCCTAAAGATAATATCATCAATACAGTGGCAAGTGTCATTGGACTAGATTTGTTGTATGCAACTAGTTCTTGCACTATAACAACTCGTTTTTCAGCTTGATATAGGTCGTATTTGCTTGTACAGATTTCGTTTTTGCTCGTCTTTGAAGTTGATGTTTTTCAGCATATACCACTTCCCACCAACCAATTAAGGACTAGTTAAGGCTTTTAACGAAAGTGTGCATTCCGATTAGATTGAGGGGGGTCCAATTATGCTAAATCTCTGAATGGCATGTTAAAAATGTTTGAAAATTTAACCCCTACGAAATAGATACTTTAAGAATTTTTTGTGAATGGATATAAGTTGAAAAAACTCACACATTTTTTGAGGTCAAGAGTAAATCGAAACTACACAATATGGGTACTCATTTGAAAGCTTTTGAATTGAGATTGTAAGCTCTGAGAATGGACATAATTTTGTAAAGATGTGCCATTTTGTGTGAAAAAGATTCACAGTTTGTTCTTAGGATCACTTGAGGCATAATATAATGGGTGCCAAGGGAGATGGAATTGTGTTTTAAGGTGAATTTTAATGTAACTGAAGTAGTTATGTTAAGAAAAGGCCCTTAGCCTTACTTGGAGGAAACTTTAGTAACAAAATACTCATCATTTGGTGGAGATTTTCCTTAGATTCAAAATTAAACGAATAAAGTTTTCTCACATTTGACCGACAAAAACTCATTGTTTGTCTCAGCTTCCATTACAAAGGTTGTTCAAGACATAAAAGCTAAACTGGTCGTGCTTGCTAGTAGTTCCTTGTTTGCAGGTGTTTGAAGGTGGATTGAAGGCAATTTCTGAAGAGCGGAAAGTACATGGGTGCCTATATGTAAAACTAAGATCAAATTTGGATCTGAGATCAAAAGCAGAGCTAGAGGACTTTGAAATCTACAATTGTTGTTTGTACATCATTTCAATCCTAGGTCTCTGTCAAAAGTTATTGCAGTTATAAAAAGTGGAAATTTTTAAACCTGCATGCAAATTTTGTGGCTGCAAATAGGACCACTGGTTGGTGGTAGTTCTCAATTGGTTTTTTGTTGATTTGGGTTAGCAAGGTGCCTGACAGAAATCAGTGCAATGGCTGCTATGTATGCAACTATCTACGCTAGTTTCTTGATGCAGAAATAACAGGAATTATAAGTACACACACAAAAATCAGAGATTACAGTGGGTTTTGAGTGGATGCCAAAATGCAGTGGATATGTCTTAGATGCTATGCTTTTCCAGTGGTTGGAGCATGTCAATGCCTCACAGGCATTGAGAAAATACAGCTTGCTTATAGTTGAAGTGTGCTACACTTGAATCGGTTCTGTTTATGCATTCATTGTGTTGAAGAAAAATGGCAGAAAGCTCAGAAATAACTCAAATTGTTGGTGACAAACACACAAAAGATATTACATGTTTGGCCATATAGAAAGGAAATTTTTTTGATGGGTAAAGGAATGTGGGAGTTAATCATAATTGAGGATGAACGCCCGGTCTTGTGAGAAGAGACTCCTACTGAGGAGCAAATGAAAGCATACAAGACATGGGTTGAAACTTCCATGACAGTGCTTCATTGGATTTCTATTGTATTTCAGAGACACTCATACGGCATATTAAAAAGCCAAGTACACCCAAGGAAGCATGGGACATCATACACAAGATGTATGGGACTAGCACGGAAGCCAGGAAGATTCAGCTTAAGCAGCGCATGGCGTGTGGAAAGGAAATCATACCATCATCGGCTATGTGGCTAAGATTAGACAAATCGCAGAGGATCTAGCACCTATAAATTGCCCACTAGAGGATGATGACTTGATCTCAGTGACCTTGAATGGACTTGGACCCTAGTACAAGTTTTGGATACATCCATATCAGTGCGGGGAGTGTGAATCCATGGAGTGGAAGGTTGCATGAAACCCAAAAGTGGGCTGATTTGAAGCAAGGGAAGAAGCCAGTTGGAGAGAGTTCAGATCAATAGAGCATGGATGAGAAATATGAGATTCCTATTGTCACGACACGGCACTAGGAGTAATGAATGTGCAAAAGTCGTGTCTCAAGCGAACGTGAAAAGTGGTGAGATGCAATTTAGATGATCATCGAGGGTGAAGCACCAAGTGGAGAGGTTGACATACAACAAAAACATGTGTATGCACCATGCATACATGACATCTAGAGTACAGCATGTGGAGCCAAGAAGCCGTGGGGGGCAAAAAGGAAAGGCAAAAGCCATGGATGTAGAGATGGATGCTCTTGTGGAAAATGAGACATGGGATTTGGTGAGATTGCCAGTTGGAAAGAGTGCAATTGGATGTAAATCTCAGACATACATGTTGGATTATGAAGAAACATTCAGCCCCATAGCCAAGATGTCAACAGTGAGGACGACCATGATTGCATTATTTGCAAGTAAAGATTCGAAGTTATGGCAGATGGATGTGAAAAATGCATTCTTGAATGGCAAGTTAAAGTAAGAAGTGTATATGCAGCAGCCTAAGGGTTATCTACATCCTAGATACCTTGAATATGTATGTAGATTGAAAAAGGCTCTATATGGTTTGAAGCAGAGACGAGAGTGTGGTGTGAGAGGATCAACAAATACCTTGTGAGTCTTGGTTTTGTAATTACATATGCAGATACTTCATTGTATTTGATGCACATAGAGAGGGGGATTGTGATCCCAGTGATCTATGTGGACGACCTTTTGTAACAGGTAGTGACGAAGAGAAGATTGCCTATGTGAAAAGAAAGTTCAGTAAGGCGTTGATATGAAAGACCTTGGAGCATTGAGGTACTTTCTTGGCATAGAGGTGGTGAGGACACTACATGGCATATAGTTGATGCAATGGCAATACACGTTAGACATGTTGGAAAGTATGGGATGACTAGATGTACACCTATTGATATCCCGTGGAACAGAATGGGAAGTTAGAGATGGATGGCACATACATTGAGGATGTCACAATGTATCACAAAATGGTTGGGAGTTTGATCTATTTGACAATCACTCGAATAGATCTGAGTTATGCTATTGGTGTGATCAACCAATCCATGTAAGACTCATTTGGAATGTAGTGAGGAGGATCTTGAGATATGCATATTATATACTCCCAATTTTCCTTGGAAGTACTCAAACTTCCCTTTTGAGAGGAAATTCGTGAAAATGTCAATCGCTTGATCATTTGTCTACACATACTCAAGATGAATCTCCCCATTTTGATCACCTTCTCTCTAATGAAGTAATATTTTACTGCAATATGGTTCATCTTGGCATGGTAGATGCCTTACATGCGGTGACTGCTACACCTCTATACTCTACTTCTATACTAGATAAAGTGAGTATTGTTTTTTTAAAAACCAACTCACCATAGCACTTCCAAATGGGAAGGCATAACTACTCATTCTTCTCCTTTTAAGAACATTACTGGCCCAGTCTACATCCATATATCCAAAGAGTTCCATGTCTTTTTCCGTCTCATAGAACAAGCCATATCCACAAGTGGCAAGCTCATTTTGAGCTTGAGAGGGAGGGTTAAAACATACATTAAAATATTGTAAGAGTTGTAAGGGTGTGTAGATTCTCAAGAAAATAAGAGGATAATGTATTAAGGGGGGTGTGTGTGTGTGTGTGTGTGTGAAAGTATGCCTGAAGATGAAGGAGAAATTAGGTGCTATGAGACGAAGATGGATTGATAAAGAAATGGAACATAATTGGCTTCCCACTCACTCAGTGTTCTTCTGTCCCCCCTTCTGCATTTACTGAGTCCTTGTTACAGAGGGTTAACATTCACTTGGACTGATTTCTTCACCCATCTTCGGGTTATGTCTTATTGTGATCATGGAGTTGGAAAAGCCATGTGCATAACCTGGAAGGTGTGGAACCTGTGGCATGCCATTTTATTCCTTTTTTATCCATTTTTGGAGTGCTTGAAATCTTACCTTCTACAATTCAATCATAGGGTATGTAGCTTCATTGATATGTGGATTTGGATAAGAAGTTGATGTACTCAAGTCTTCTTTACTTGACGGAGGAAAGGGCACTTGTGTTTTCTTTTGTAGAGGCATTCTTGGTATAATAAGAACTAAATGATGCTTGGTTACCTCTTTTTGTTGCTACATAATGACATTCACAGGTTGCAACAAAATGCTTATGGGTCCTACATTTTGTTCGTCAAATCCCAGTAATGCCTAATAGAACATCAAGACTAATCTCATTTGATTTCGGGGCTGTGTTTTGAGGGGGAAATCCATACAAGCATGGTTGATGCCACAATCTCGATAGATTGGTTGGAATGTAGTAGGGCTGCCATTATGAGGACATTCTACAATTCGATGATTATCTCCATATCCATAACACTTGATTGGTATTCAATATGTGTTTGGATAAACTTGATTTGCATAAAGAGGGATCAATATTTCTACTCCTTCTAGATAATACACTAGATACCCTGTATCATATTCAATTAAGGATCTGTAGTTTCTCAACTTGAAGTTGTATCAGAATTACCAGAGGAGAGGGAATCGGTGCTCTTGGGTATTGTTGTGGGTTGGGAAATCTAAGTAATTATAGATCTTGGGTCCAAACTAGAACAAGATTCAACATTGTAGATAGTGATGCTAGAGCAAAAGTTGGTTGAATCTACACTAGGATGTATGCCCATTGGTATTCTTGAGGTCAGGGCATGTTTACTTTTATAATTCCCATTGACTGAACATATGTGACACCACAACCTTGGTGGTTGATTTGCTAGTGCATTGATCCTACACCTTAGGGTGGGACATTCATTTGTTATACATTTGGCCATGCAATGTGAACACCATACATTCTCCCACCTTGGATAACTCGGAGGTTGTGGTTGATACATGCAAAGCTTTTGGTCCATGGGCTGAATCATTGCTTCTATCAACTTTGTGGTCATGGCTATGAGGTGATCTGCATTGGTCGTCTCACTGGATGACTTCATTTTTCCCTTTGGGGAGCGTGTTTCATGCACACTTGCTTTGGCGTCATCATTGCTAGTATCAAAATCAAACATTCCATCCTCAATGTCTAATGTTGCTATTTGAGCAGCATTCAAAGACTCATAGCTAATGATCTCCTTCATTTCCTTGTGAAACTCTTTTTTAGGCCTATAATGAACCAGGCCATCAGTTACTTGTCCTTAGGATGAGGGTTTCATTTTGCAACCACGTGCTTCATTCTGTCCGAATACGTGTGCACTTCTTCCTTGTGGCCTTGTTTGATCTTGCCAAGTTGGAGGGATGGATCTCCTTTAAGACGTTCATATTGGAACTGCCTCTTAAATTGTTTTCAAAGCATGGCCCATGAAGCTCTTTCCTCCACCAAAAGATTGAGGTACCATTTTGAGGCTTCATCCACCAAGACCATAAGGAACTAAGTCTTTTCCATCTCTATCTCTATCTCTATCTATGGTCGATTGCTTTTCTTTGACTGGATCCAGCCGGAGGGACACGTAGGCCAATTTCTAGGGGCAGTCCAATGCTCCCCCAATAGATACGATAGTGCGATTCCAACTTCTTGGTGGGTGCGTCGAGCCTTTGCTTTGGTGTCATTAGATTGATCCCCTCCAACTCCACAAGATACATCTTTCTAGATCGCCTTGGCCATTGCATTTTGGAAGTTCAAGGTTGCCAAAGGGTCCCCTTCCATGATTTTAAGGGATGGATCTCCTTTAAGATGTTCATATTGGAACTGCCTCTTAAATTGTTTTCAAAGCATGGCCCATGAAGCTCTTTCCTCCACCAAAAGATTGAGGTACCATTTTGAGGCTTCATCCACCAAGACCATAAGGAACTAAGTCTTTTCCATCTCTATCTCTATCTCTATCTATGGTCGATTGCTTTTCTTTGACTGGATCCAGCCGGAGGGACACGTAGGCCAATTTCCAGGGGCAGTGCTCCCCCAATAGATACGATAGTGCGATTCCAACTTCTTGGTGGGTGCGTCGAGCCTTTGCTTTGGTGTCATTAGATTGATCCCCTCCAACTCCACAAGATACATCTTTCTAGATCGCCTTGGCCATTGCATTTTGGAAGTTCAAGGTTGCCAAAGGGTCCCCTTCCATGATTTTAAGGGATGGATCTCCTTTAAGACGTTCATATTGGAACTGCCTCTTAAATTGTTTTCAAAGCATGGCCCATGAAGCTCTTTCCTCCGCCAAAAGATTGAGGTACCATTTTGAGGCTTCATCCACCAAGACCATAAGGAACTAAGTCTTTTCCATCTCTATCTCTATCTCTATCTATGGTCGATTGCTTTTCTTTGACTGGATCCAGCCGGAGGGACACGTAGGCCAATTTCCAGGGGCAGTGCTCCCCCAATAGATACGATAGTGCGATTCCAACTTCTTGGTGGGTGCGTCGAGCCTTTGCTTTGGTGTCATTAGATTGATCCCCTCCAACTCCACAAGATACATCTTTCTAGATCGCCTTGGCCATTGCATTTTGGAAGTTCAAGGTTGCCAAAGGGTCCCCTTCCATGATTTTAAGGGATGGATCTCCTTTAAGACGTTCATATTGGAACTGCCTCTTAAATTGTTTTCAAAGCATGGCCCATGAAGCTCTTTCCTCCGCCAAAAGATTGAGGTACCATTTTGAGGCTTCATCCACCAAGACCATAAGGAACTAAGTCTTTTCCATCTCTATCTCTATCTCTATCTATGGTCGATTGCTTTTCTTTGACTGGATCCAGCCGGAGGGACACGTAGGCCAATTTCCAGGGGCAGTCCAATGCTCCCCCAATAGATACGATAGTGCGATTCCAACTTCTTGGTGGGTGCGTCGAGCCTTTGCTTTGGTGTCATTAGATTGATCCCCTCCAACTCCACAAGATACATCTTTCTAGATCGCCTTGGCCATTGCATTTTGGAAGTTCAAGGTTGCCAAAGGGTCCCCTTCCATGATTGTTATGTTGTCGATCATCAAAGTTGCGGGTGGTGGTTAAATAAGTAACCTCCATCCACTTCAAGGTCAAGGTCACTATCATCATTGTTGTAAATCGAAGAATGTAGATGGATTGGGTCACTTGCAGGCAAGAGAGTTGGGGTGGCGGGATTTTGTAGATGCCTGATCAATCCTAATTGCATGCACAAATGTTGAGACGTCGAATGAACATGTAGTCCCTAGGTATGGAATTTGATATGAGCTTGTGTCATTCACAACCTGTGTGTCAGGGCGGGTTGGAGCCGTGAACTTAGTGTAATAGGAACCGTTGTGCTATGAAATGTTTCTAATATATTTATCCTTAAAAGTGGGAATGTGCTGGTTTAAACAGATTATGAATCGGAGGTCGCTAGCAAAGTTATGGGTGAATTAGTACAAAAAATAACCCACACGATGGGGGACGAATTAGTCGATTATTTTGGATTTCCATTACAAAAAAATTGGACTAATAAAGGGCCCTATTAGGGAGCCTTTGGGCTGGTGACATGGAAGAATAAGGTGAATAAAACTCAAATAGAATATTGGCCGGTGGAGGGAAATAGAATATTGGAAGTGGCCCGACTTCTTTATTTCTTTATTCAATGGCCCAAACAATGATGTGGAGCACCCACTTGCTACCTCAACTCTCCCTTAACATTTTTAAACTGTAACCAAACTGAGAAACCTAGTTTCTCAACCAAACTTGTACCATTTGAGCTGAAACCAAATCCTCCCATCTAACTACCACACTCCTTTCATTCTCTCTCATTCCTTTTGCTTCCCCCTAATTTTTGAGCACCATTTTGAGTTTTTCTTTGCTCCATCCCTCTTTTCAAATTTCCTACTGGCTCCTGAGCGGGAAGCTTCTTTGTCTATTCTCCCTCTCATGGGATGGACTCTCATGCCAAAATCTTGGCACTTCTCTTCTCTACCTATATTTCCCTCCCATTTCACTCTCATTCTTTCAAAACTTTCAAGATTTGTGAATGAGATTCAACCTACCTTCTCCTATCTCTATTTTGGGTGCTTCTCCTTCAAATCTCGCCACTTGCTCTCTCATATGAGATTCTCCCACGACCTGAAATCATTTCATTCAAGAAGACAAGGTAATCAATGTTCTGAGCGAGCCATGAATGATGCAGGGTGTTTGGAGCTTAGAAGGAGCTACTGGACGAGATTCTTTGAGAAAGGATCAAAGAAGATTGACTTTCAGGCATTGTAGTTGTTGCTGATGCATGAAAATCAATCTTTCTTTTGCCCATCTCTCAATACTAGTTACTTTCCCTACTGCAATCTCTAAGGGTGCATGATTTCGAACCATTTGTGAAGGTTTGGGGTTCATCTAGACAGCTTGTATGGAGGTTCAAGTGAGATAATCTTTGGAACAATGCAATATAATAATTATGACGAGATTTGTTTGTTAATGATGTAACTTTGAAGAAACAGTTAGTTCGTAGTTCATTTTGTGTAGTTGTGTTGTTTTGTTTTATTACATGGTTTGAAAACATTGAAAAATTTGTTTGTTTTCTAAGAAATTCCATGAGAAATGAGTCTTTTTCACTCTTACCATCAATGGTTTTCTACAGAATATTGCTTGAAATAGATTTCGAGATGTTATATAATTTGTTTTGAACCAAGAACCATCAACTTCATCAATCCTAGAACACATTTGGGACCACTGGGAGGGACAAGTTTAATCACATTTTTCTTTCAAAGAACCTTGCTCCAAGATTCAGGTACTGTTCATTCATGTAGTTTTAGAATGTTTTTAGTTTTCAACTCAAATTAGGATCTGTCAAAGCAACTTGCATGGAGAGTCAGGTGAGAAAACATTTAGAACAATGCAAGACAATGAAAATAACAAGATTTTATGATGCAACTTTGAAGAATAAGCTAATTTGTAGTTTGTTTTGGTAATTGTGTTGTTTTGTTTTAATACATGGAGAAAAATCCATCAACTTCAGCATCCTGGAATACAAGAGGGACCATTGAGGAGGACAAGTTTGATCACGTTTTTTCTTCAAAGATCCCTGTGAGGTATTGTTCATTCACATAGTTTAACAATGTTTGATGATAAGTAAATGTTTTTTTGAATTTGTAGATTTCAATTGTTAGATTTTGCATGCAATTGGGGTTTTCATTTTTGCTTGGTTTGATACTTTTCTGAAACATGTCATGTTTGTATATTGTTTGTTCATGTCAATGTTATATTATATTAGGTGGAAAGTGCATGAAATCATGCAAGTGGCTCGGAATGAAAGAAAGGAATATACCCATTTTCAAATAGATGCAGAGAATGCACCATTTTTAAAGAGGAATGAATCTTCCTTAGTAAGTGAAAGTGATTTAGTAGCTCTTCGAAATCAAGGAAAAACATATATGGATTTGTGGTTAGAAGGGAAAATATATCTAGTAGATCCACAAACTTGTCAGACTCCTCAATTCCATGGATTGACCAGCTTAATAAAGTTCCTATGTAAGGGTGAGAATGGTTTGTTAGGATATTGTCGAAGGTTGATTGGTCATGGAGCAAGTAGCCTTCACAGCCATTATCAATCTTTGCTTAGTGAAAGAGACAAAAGAATCGCAATGTTGGAGGCTTGGAATTAACATTTGGTATCATCTATGCAAGCTACAAGTGTTTAAATGTCTGCATATGATGGCATAGAGAAGAAAAATCAAGAATTATAGGTAAAGGTTCAAACATTAGATGCTCAATTGGGAGAGAGTACTGTAAATGCAATTCACTTATAAATGCAAAAAACAGCTCTGAAGGATGAGATCAAAAAGTTAGAAAAAACATTATCATTCATGAAGGATACTCCAATGGGTCCAAGACTACGTAAGAGGAAATTGCATCCAATGGATGAAATATCCAAGAAAAGTGGTCACTAGAAGCATCGAGTGAGAGCTTGTAGGAGTGTTTCAGAACTCATGTCTATCCATGATGAACACTATGGTGCTATGGGTGAAGTGTTTACGAATTTTTTTTTGGAGTCTGTTATACAACATCCAAAATTCAAAAGTCTAAAATCAGAGATAACATCTGAGTCAATGAACAAAGTTGTGGAGCATTTCAATGCAACTAGTGCACAGGGAGTTTGTAATACTGTGGGGATAAGTACAAAAGCATATCGGCTCATATTTAAGAGCTTAAAAACAACATGTCTTTCTATCGGAGCAAAAGTCAAAGCTCTGCTTCCTAAACCGAATGATGTTGATAAGGTCATGCATGCACTCAATTTGGGCATACTTGATTTAGTGGGTGAGACCCAACATGTATGTAGTACACTAACTTTAAAAACCAAGGCTGGAATGTCTAAAGAATTGGAATTGACAGTCAACAATAACTTTGTGATGGATGTTCGAAGAGTTCTGCAAGCCATGGTGAAGTTTTATGATATGCCTATGGAGGAATGCAATGGTACTCTGAAGATTGTACTAAAGCTTGATGAAAGTGAGGTGGTCAAAGGTCAAAAATTAGAAAGAGTTAGTTAGACAATGATGAATAGAATACTAGACCTTGAAGTTGAGCTTGATGATTCAAGATAGTTCAATGTGCAATCTAAACAGGAGATTTGGTGGTTGGCTACCTTTGAGTATGATGGAAATTTGAATTTTAATGCAATAATGCAAAAAGACTTAGAATATCTTGAAATAACATGTGAGCTTTTTTGGCAGGTGCCAAAAGAGTCACATTCAATTTTGAAGTGGTTTTTTGACCCAACCGATATCCCAAGTGTAATCAAAGGTCATAACAATGGTGAGCTACTTGAAGTTGAGGGCTATGGATCCGACCGTGTAGAATGGCATCTAGCTACTGACCTCAAGACTATTAAATGTATGTTTAATGTGGCACATGGAGCAAATACAAGCCATCCTTGTCCCCTGTGCATGCAAACAAGAGTACCTGCAAAGGGTGGTAAAAAGAATCAAAAGCAATGGGCCTCTGAACTTGCAGAGATAGATCAAACTAAGGCACCAGATAGGGATGCTCCAGGGAAAGATCCATCATGGAGCCCAGTTCTTGAAATTCCTCTTGAGCGAGTACACATTTGTATACTTCATGCTATTGTGAGAATAATTGAAAAGTTGGTGCATCTGTATATCATTGATGCATATAACTTGAAGCCCCAACAAGAGAGTGAGAGGATGATTGCAAGAATTAAAAAGGTTCTTTCAAATATGGGACTACACTCTCGGCAAGTAAAGATTACAAAAGATGAGAAAAGATCTGGAAAAACAGGCAATGTTCCTTGTGGTAGAACTAAGTCAAGCCCAATGGTTCAATTGGTTCAATGGTGGTACAGGCGTATCGAAATAAGAGCAGCTGCAACACTAGCATTCAAAGAGTCCTTAGTGTCCCATGCAATGCAATATGTTAACGCGGAACATTGAAGAAGAATATACAACTCATCAAATGCAAGATAGAATCATGCAAGGTGGTGTGCAACCCGTCATAGGCAAGGGTGCATATGGGTGGAGACAAATGAAAATGATGGTGTATACTCTTCCAATGTGGATGCCCATGCATAAATTTCAGAATTTCTTTGTAATTTTAGTTATGTGATTTGCAGTAAAGCCAATGTATAATGGCCATGAGTTGCAGTACAAATGAGAAATTTCGTGTTATTGGATGTTAATTATAAGTATTTAGCTCAAGGTTGCACTAATTTTACTTTTTTAAGACTTTTTATTGAAACAAGTATTTTTAAAAATTAGGGTTTTAGGCCCTATTTAAAAGAATGGGCCCTCATTTTCATTTCATTGTTTAAAGAGCTCTCCACTCCCACACCACCTCCCACTTGCCCCTAACATTTCCACCCTATCTCTCGCACCCTCACCCTTTCTCTTGCACACTCTCTCCATCCCCCATGGCCAGGCCCAAGATCAAGGCACCACAGAGACTGGCACAGCCAGACCCACCTCCAGACTCATGAGACAGAGAGTGATAGCCTCCTCCCCTCTCCCCCTGATGATCCACGTCGAATGGAGAAACTACCAATCCGGAAGCCAGACAAGGAGCAAGAGGGACAGAGGAAGGCACAAGAAGATCCTTATGTAGAGACCGATGAGTCAGAGAGCACAGAGAAGGAGCATGAGGAAGAGGAACAACGAAGGATAGAGTAGAGGACCAAGGCAAGAACAGACAATCAAGGTCCACGCCAACGGGGGAGAGGTGCCTGAGGTCCAGGTACAGGGCAAAGAGGCCCTCAACATCCAAGAAGAGGCCCTCCACATCAAGGGCAAAGAGGCCCTCCTCCAGTGAGGTGATATAGATTCAAGCTGGGGACGGTGGCACTTCGGGAGATCAGAAAGTTTCAAAAGTCCATTGATTTGCTCATCTCGATGGCAAGCTTTGCAAGGGTGTTACGCAAGGTCATGTAGGACCTCAACCTTAGCGCAACGTCCTGGTTTTACAGGCGCGGAGTTGTGGAGGCTCCTTGGCATATTTCTAGAGGTGCCTTGCTATTGTCTCTGTGCCAATATGGACTTAGGTAGAACAGAATGTGTGTGTAGACTAGTGGCAAAGCTCCGCTTGTACTTACATAAAGCTAGAAATAATCCCTCTTAGAAATCCAACTTGCATGCTCTACATGCAACTCCTACATGAAACTCCTACATGCAAGTTCTACATGCAACTCCTACATGCGAGTTCTACATGCAACTTCTACATGCAACTCCTACATGCGAGTTCTACATGCAACTCCTACATACAACTTGCAACTCCTACATGCAACTTCTATATGCAAGTTCTATATGTAGAGAGAGAATGTGTTACAATTCCTACATGCAGAGGGAGAAGCTCTCCAACTTGTATAAATACCCCATAATGGAATGAAGCCCACACTCTTTGGGGCATTGTGTTGAGTTCTACTTTGGTATTCCAAGCAATTGTCTCAAATGTCCATGCTTCCTTGCACTCCACGTCCAAAAGCATGCCCTAACCTTCCAACTCCTCCTCCCCTCTCCTCCAACCTTGCAACCCATCCTCTCCCTCTCCTCCTCCCTCCTCCTCCTCCCTTCTTCTCCTCCCTCCTCCTCCCTTCTCCTCCTCCCTCCTCCTCCCTTCTCCTCCTCCCTGCTTCTCCCCCTCCCTCTTCCTCCTCTTCCTCCTCCCTCCTTCTCCTCCTCCTCCCTTCTCCTCCTCCCTCCTCCTCCTCCTCCTCCTCCTCCTCCCTCCTCTCTCTTCTTTCCCCCATGCTCTTACACCTTCTTTCTCTCCCACTCCTATGCTCCCCCTAAACCCTTAGTTCCTCAACCCTTAACCTCCATGATCTACAAGGGAGACGAGTTCTCCACCATGTACTTTACTCTAAACCTTGAAACATCTTTTAAACTCTGGAACCTCCTTCTGAACTCTGGAACCTCTCTCTAAACCTTGAAACCTCCTTCTAAACCTTGGACCTCCTTCTAAACCTTGGAACTCCTTCTAACCCTGGAATCTCTTCTAAACCCTGGCACCTCCTCCTAACCCTTAAACTCCTCCTAAACCCTGCAACCCCCAAGGAAGACGAAATCCTTCATTACCTCAACCATGATGATACATGTTCCTTTTACACCTGCATGCACTATGTTTGCTTACCACACTTAAGCCTATGTCTCTCACCGGAATACGACTCGAGGTCCTAAGCTACACATATACTACAAACAACAACCCCAATATATCTGTAGGTGACAAAAAGCCTCTGAACCCTGCATACTGAGAATACCTTGCTCTTCCTATGGAAGCCGTAGGAAAGAGCCAACATTTGGCGCTGCTGCTGGGGAGACTAGCGTCTTAAGAGACGAGTAAAGATACGCAGGTATGTGTAAAGAAAAAAAACAAACTACTACGAATTTTCATGAACATAACACTCAAGGGCAAGGAGAGTATTTTTTTTTTCCAACTCTAGCCAAACATATCAACCCCAAGCATCAACCTTGGGTTACAACCTTAAGAAATTTTCTTTATTTCTTAAAAAGAAGCCACGTGATAAACAACTAGGCTAGGTATCACGAAGGTGTAGAGCTTGCAATTTTAATCATTTTACCCTTTTAAAGAAGAGCGATCCAAGCTAACCATAAAAAGTTACTGCTCGGGAAGAATTTAGGGTTTAACCCTAAACCTAAACCCATTTCCTATAAAAACCCACTCCACCCCCTCATTCTTCATCTTTCACATCTTGCCTCCATCCTCTTTCCCATTCCGAGCCCTAAGCAAGACACTCCTCCCTCTCCATTGACCATCACCCTACTCCCATCCTCACATGGTAAGTTACTTTGAGCCCATCTCGTAGCGATAACCTAGCCATCCACCCACCGTCCATTGGTCCTCAACAATCTCGTTACATCGAGAAAGACTTGGAGAGCATTCACGCTACCATCTCTTCCTCCCTTTGGATTTCTGTCAAAGTTTTCTGTCCGTCAAGTTTTTTTTTTTTTTTTCTTTTTCCCCCTCCCCTCCACCATTCCCCCCCCCCCCCCTCTTTTTTCCCCCCTCCCTCCATTCTTCCCCCCCTTCCATCTCCACCACCTCCCCCTCCACCATTCCCCCATCCACCACCATCCCCTCCACTTTCCCCCCCCCCCCCCTTTTTTCCCCCCTCCTTCCATTCTCCCCCCCCCCCCCCCCTCCTCCATCTCCACTACCTCCCTCTCCACCACCACCCTCCCCTCCATCTCCACCACCCCCTTCCATCACCACCACCCCTTTTCTTCCCCCCCCCCTCCCTCCATTCTCCCCCCCCTCTTCCCTCCACCCCTCCTGTCTCCACGACCCCTTCCCCCCCCCTCTCCCTCCACAACCACCCTTTCTTCCCTCGCCCCACCCCCCTCTTCCATCTCCTTGCCACTCCATGCCTCTTCAGGAATACCACCATCCAAACTCTTACTAGGTGATCTATTTGATCACATGCACTGCAGTCTTCATTGCCTCAGCCCAAAAACCACCAGAAAGACTTGCATTGGAAAGCATGCATTGCAACCTTTCTTGAATGGTACGGTTCATATTTTCTACAATTGGATTTTGCTTTGGAGTACGAGGGGATGTGAGCTCCCTCTTAATCCCACGTGTATCATAGAAATGTTGAAAGTCATGAGAGAGATACTCTCCACCATTGTCAGTCCGTAGGCATTTAAGCGTTCTACCTGACTGATTCTCAACCAAGGCTAGCCATTTCTGAAATACCTGGAACACATCACTCTTCCGAGCTATAGCATAAGCCTTCACTTTCCTAGTTGCATCATCAATGAATGTCACATAGTATTCAGCCCCGCCTAATGACCGTGTAGGCATGGGACCACATACGTCTGAATGCACCAAATCAAGCTTTTCAAACTCTTTCTTTCCCCTTCTTTTATGGGCTGATTTAGTCTGCTTCCCATAGAGACAGTGCTCACAAAATTCAAAATCAGAGAAACTCAAATGCGGTACATAACCCAAACGGCATAAGAGTTTCATTCCATTCTAGCTCATGTGCCCCAACCTGCAATGCCACAAAGAAGTGCTTGGCTGCTCGGTTATTGCAACAACATGATCAAATACCCCTGATACATGTAAGGGATACAAAGTCCCACACTTGGCACCCCTGGCCAAAAGCATAGAGCCCTTCTGAATTTTGCAACTCTGAAAGCCAAAAGTGGTGTGAAAACCAGCATCATCTAGCTGACCCACTGAAATAAGACTCTTGGTCAGCTTAGGCACATGTCTCACATGTTTCAAAACAAATGCAGACCCATTTGCAAAAGAAAACTTTATGTCACCTGCTCCCACTATGTCACATGCATAGTCATTTCCAAGATGCACACAACCTGTCTTTCCACTGTCATAAGTGGAGAACCATTCCCTATGGGGAGTAACATGGAATGAAGCACCAAAATCCAAAATCCAATCCTGGGAATATGCATCATCTGAAGTGGTAAGCAACTCTGCAGATAAACTAGACATGAAGAGAACGTCATTGTCACTATCATATGTGACTGCATTGATCTCCTCGATCTTCACTTTTCCTTTGTCCTCCCTTGGACTCTCTTCCTTCTGATTTGCACCCCAATTTGCATTCTTTTTCTTATACTTTTGCTCTCTTTTCAGCTTGTAGCAATCCTTTTTCATATGGCCCTTCTTGCCACAGTGGTAACACTCAATGTTCCGTGCCCTAGATTTGCTACGTGACTTCCCTCTTTCTTGGGACTTCCCCCTGAACTGTGATCTGCCCCTTTGCACATTTAAGGCTACATCCTGCTTGTTGCCATCCATAGACTTCCGTCTAATCTCCTCGGCCAACAAGCTACCCATAACATCATCAAATTTCAGTACTCCACTAGGTGCAGAGTTACTGACAGCTGTACGGAAGGTATCCCATGAGGATGGCAATGAACATAAGAGAAATATTGCCTTAGTCTCCGCATCAAAATTCACCTTCTGATCCTAAAGCTGGCTGAAAATAATATTGAATTCATTCAAGTGAGAAGCAATGGAGACCCCTTCCTTCATCTGCAGCTCAAACAACCTCTTCATGAGGTAAACTTTATTAGAGGCAGTTTCCTTTTCATAAGTGGCACACAATTTCTTCCACAAATCTTCCGTAGTCTGCTCATTTACTACTGTGAAATAAACTGACTCTGCAAGATGAAGTCTAATAGTGGATTTTGCTAATGCATCCAACTCATTCCAATCATCCTCACACATATTTGCAGGCTTAGCTTCAATCCCTGCCAAGGGTTTAATCTGCTTCTTTTGAATAAGTACATCCCTTATCTGTTCTTTCCACAAATAAAAGTTTGTCCCATCAAACTTTTTAATGTTGAAAAACTCCTTTTCAGACATGGAAGAGGATGCCATGATGCAAATAAAGCAAAATCCCAAATGCTAGTGCCTCAAGAGAGAATCACACCAAATACCAGGTGCACCCAAATGTGTATGCCACAATAGAGTGAAATATCCCCAAAACTCAAAGCTCAAAGCATCTGACTCATGTGCATATACTATGCATCCATATGAGCAAATCTTGCCCAAAAGAAAATGCCAACTGCAATGGCAATCCAAAATGCCAATAAGTGCCAAATGATTCAAGCATAAACACCGTCCACTGGCATATGCATTAATAATATCTCATCCAAGAGAGCATAGCACTATCAGTGCATCACCTGCAATGTGTCAAAGCTGTCCCTCAGCATAAAATAGCATCCATGTGCAAAGCGTCCATAAAAAATAGCATCCCACAAGGCAATTTGGGCCTATCAGCGCATCCAATAAGGACCGCAATGCATCCAAATGGCCTATAAATCATCCACTGCAACCCAATGCACACCACGAATGAGCGCACACTGCTCAAACTACAACCAGAGTGATCTGCATAAGGTATGCTCAAGAAATCATAGTCCCACGGTAATGACTGCTACTGAAAATAGACTTGAGATGCCTCAAAACATGGGCGCCATTGCATAATCGGACTCAACAAGAAAATCTGCAAATATCTCTCTTCTGCTGAAACTCCAAAATCCCAACCGATGAGTGAGAAATGGGAGTCAACACTTATCCACTGCCATGTGGCATAAATCGAAGGTTTCAAAACCTTAGAATGAAAAATGCATAACAGAGAGACGAAATCGAATACACAAAGATCTATAACTTTGAAAATCCTCCACCGAATTGCGCAAGAACTGACAGGTAGGGGTTTTTGGGCGTCCAGAACGCAATGGGACAGACGGTTTTGGAAACCGTGGTCTCAATCACTGGGTCTAACACACGGACTGAAAAACGTTTTTGGAAACAGAGCTGTTTGTAAACTCCACCGGAGTGCGAATGATGAGCAACATAGAAGTTTTAAGACCTCCTGAGTCCACCGGAACTGACAGATCTGCAAATGGTTGCTCCAAACTTCAGTTCCAACACCCGAGCAAAAACGCAGAAACTGGCATAGTGAGTCAGAAATCCAATGAAATGATCCCAGATTCAAGAATGAAGGTGTTTCCAAGCTCTTGAAGTGAAGTGGACACCAAAGGCAAGAAATAGTTGCCTCTACAAGTCAATACAGAGTCTCTATCATCGAACGGAATAGGGAAAAGCTCAAAAAACGACTTTTTCTTTGAAAACACTTAACAAGCTCTCAAAACCACTTCGCAAAACCAAAGTGACTTTTCCAAAGGTTCCTCCAAGGTCTCTACACACTCGGATGCAAGTAAAGTCACCCACAAAGCTTCCCACAGAGCTTCTCCTTCCTCCCACAGAGCTGCTGAGCTTCAAGCATTCATGCACGCTCAGCTAGATCACCCGGGCTCTGATACCAGTTGAGAGTGCTCTCAACGGAAGCAAGAACGGAAGAAGGAGAGAGAGAGAGAGAGAGAGAGAGAGACAGAGAGCCACAAGTTTTGGTGGGTGAAGAACCACCCTAATCTTCTTTTTCATTCATTTATATATGTGTTTGAGTATTGTACATAACTGGGGTAAAGGCAGAGTGACCTTTAACCCCCACAACACCCCCCCCATCTCTACCCCCCCCTCTTTCTCTCTCTTTTTTCCCTTTCTCTCTACTACCCCCCCCCCTCTCTCTCTCTCTCTCTCTCTCTCTCTCTCTCTCTCTCTCTGTCTGTCTCTCTTTCTCTCTCTTTCCCCCCCTCTCTCTCTTTCCCCTCCCCCCCCCTCTCTCTCTCTCTCTCTCTCTACCTCCCCCTCGCCGGCCGCTCGACAAACTAAACCTATTAAGCAAGGGCTTAAAGCCCTTGCTGCTGCGACGGGTAGCAGCGCTTGTAGTGACGCCTGTCAAGCCTGTCAACAAGGCGGTGCTCGTGTGCAGTGCTCGCCCAAGGTGATGCAATGCCTGCCCTACGCTCCACCTCCACCTCCTCCGCGGAGCCCCGCGCCCCGCCTCACCTCCACCACTCGCCTCACACTCCGCACCTCCCTCACCACCTGCCTCCTACCCCCTCCCCTCCCCTCCACTCCACACCTCCCTCCCCTCCACTCCACACCTCCCTACTCCCCTCCACTCCCCATTCATGAAAACGCCCCCCCCCCTCACAGCCTCCTGTTAGCCGTGCGACGCCCCTCCCCCCCCCCTTACCTTTAAAAAAAACCTAACCTAATCTAACCTAACCCTAGGACTAACCCTGGTTAGGATACATTAACCTAGATTAACCTAGGTTAGTTAGGTTAACTTTAGGTTATTTACTTGTAGTTAGATTAGTTACACTAATTGGATAGCTAGGTTAGTTTGACTGTACTAGGTTAGCTCAACTAATTGTGGGTAGTTTAGTTAGCTGTAGTCTGTTTAAAATAACTAGGTTAGGTTAGACTAACTGTTAGGCATCTAACTGGATATTTAGGTTAGACTAACTAAGCCAATTAGATCAATTGAGTTGGGTCAGTTACTACCCCTCAGTTAGACTTAAAGCCCATTCACACCAAACCTTAAGACCAAGGCCCCCCCCCACAAAAAAGGTCCATTTTTTGCCTTCTTTAACCCCTCGTAACTCATCCATTTGAGACCCAAACTAGACCCTGTTTGAACCACGATTTCACACATGGAAACACCACACTATGAGGTATTTTTCCAGCCCATTACGCACCATTTCGGCATCCCTAGCACTCGCTCATTTGCGCCCCCATGTGGACCTCGTTTTGCACTAATCTGCTCGTATCTTTTTGTCGTGACCTCCGATTGACGATCAGTCTGCACATGCACATTTCCCTACACACGTGGGACAATATTAGGCACATTATTAACATGTTCTTTACAACACTAACACTACTCCAACCCTCCAAACACAACTACATCAACAACCGCACTTGTGGCAGAGACACCCTTTGCAACTCTCACCCAATCTGCATGAAGCTATGTTCTGGCCAATGCCTTCGACTCCAACACTCGCCAAATCCACATGCAACTCCACTGCAACCACTGCCCCCAAAAATCCTCTACCCTTAACCCCCCCCTGAAATTCAATTACTCCCTTTAACTCCTCCATGCCACAACATGGCTGGACGCCGTCATGACAATGATGGGGATATCGACCTTGATGGAGAGGCTGATAATTTCTTTAATCGCAGAAATATTAACAATCAAGGCAGGCACCCCTTGGGAAAACTGGAACTTTTCAAATATAATGGTAGGGGAGATCCAGCCTGATTCCTCCAGCATTTTGATGCCGCATGTTGAGCAGGTGGAGATCAATCCTAGGAAACCAAGGTGGCCTAGTTTCCCATGGCCTTAACTGATGAAGCGTCTAAATGGTACCTAGACCTTCTAGTGGAAGAGCGAGCCACATGGGACTTGCTTTAAACAGAATTTTAAAGACGCTTTCAAATGGAGAGGCTACAAAATGATCCCGCTCTCCAACTAAGCAAGATTGAACAAGGCCGTTGAGAAGATGTACGCACGTACCTGGGTAAGATAAAAAGATTAATCGCCAAATGTGACCCATGTCCCGATGCAAAGTACTTCACGGCCTGGTTCATTGCAGGACTAAGAAAGAAAATCTAAAAGGATATGAAAAAGATTAGTAGCTATGAAACATTCAGTGCTGCTCATCCGGCAACCATTGATATTCAAGATGGCATGACCGACTCTGCTGACACTAGCAGTGGTGACGACAGATCTAGTGAACGAGATAAGCACTCAAAAAAGGGCAAATCAAAGTCCACTGTCGAAACATCAAATGAAGATCACCTAGAGGCCATGACCATGAAGCTGAAGGAAGACATGATGTAGGCCATGGAACAAAAACTTCACTTAACTCAGTCGCCAACTCAGACATATGCACGGTGAGAAAATGTCTGGTGTCCACACTGCATGGCCAATCATACAGCAAATGAGTGCCCAATCCTAAGAACCACGATCATTGCATAAGTAAATCCACCGCCAAGGTTGTGATGCCATATCTGCGTCGCATGCGCAACAACCCGCCTCGACCTCAACAATACCAAGCGGCACCCATGCCAGTGTATAGGCAATCGGCACTTCCACAAGCACCCCCAGCTCCAAGGCTAAATCCTGTTCCCGTTTGGACACAAGTCCCACAACTACTCAGGAATTCGAATCCACAACCATATCCAAGAGCACCAAATCCAGCTCCTCAGGCAGTTCCAATACATCAATTACAAGCCAAGGAAGTAGACTGTCATTTGAGTATGAAACAGAGTACCCAGTGTACTATGTAGAAGGTGCTGAGGGTATAATACCAGTTTATGCAAATCAAGTACGTCCCAACACATATCAAGCACCAATCAAGTGCTACGGTTGTGGAGAAAATCACCGGATCACAAAGTGCCCTCATCGCAGTAGCCTCGCTACTTTCCAACCACTCTGCAGAGATTGTGGCATAGGACATGTCTATATGGATTGTCCCATGAAAAATAAAGTCCCACAACAAATAGAGGTTAAGCCTGATGTCCCAATTGGCATCATTAGGGTGGACCATCAAAGTCTGGGTCCGGCAAGTGTAATATCACAACCTGTAAATGTAATTACACGCCAATAGAAAGAGGCCACCAAAGACCCAACATTCCAATCCAACCAAAGCGACTTCTTAAAAAGAAAGCACAAGTGCCTCCACCTCCTCCAAGCAATGAGCAGCCGAGCTCATCCACATCAACTCCCGAGTCTTAAATAAAAGAAACTCCATAACCAAATGTAGAGGTGGAGAAGGCTTGTTTTCAGGCACTTCAACAATGGGTACAAAAGGTACAAGCTCAATTTGAGGCTGAGAAACAAGCTCAAGACCCAATCCATGACTTGGACCCACAAAGTATTGATACTGTACTCAAGCCTCTGTTCCAACAACAGACTCCACAACATAATGTACCGCCACATCAACTTGAAGGAGCCACACTCTCTAGCATCCTGAGTTGCCCTGTGTCAATTCCCATCGGAATCCTCCTACGGAATTGTCCCAATCTCTGGGAGAGTTTCAAAGGATGGATTGAGCTCACAAATCCTCCTCCAGCTATGAACGACATCAAAGATATGCCTGTATGGATGGGTGAGAGAGATGACACACAACATTATTGTGCCTTTGATCCACAAGGCATGTAATGAAGTCCAAGCCATAGTGGATGGTGGAGCAGGTGTAAATGTCCTATCAAAGGAGCTCTACGATGAATGGGGTCTCCCACCAATGCAAAAGGCTAATTTCAACATATAGCTTGCCGATGATTCATGGGCTAAACCCTTGGGAATAGTAAATGGTGTGTCCACAAAGGTCGCATGAGTCCACTTTTCCCTTCAATTCACAATCTTGGATCCCCCCAAAAAATCCTATCAAATCTTATTGGGACGTCCTTGGTTATGGGAAGCATCAGTCCTCCATGACTGGGGAACTGATAGACTAACAATCCAAAATTGTGACACTGCAATCAAGGTGAATGTGGAAATAGGAGCTATAAAACCAATTGTGCCTAGAGCGTTGGATGACACATCTTCAACGACAATCTCAAGCTCCCCTGCAACAACATGCCTAAGCGGGCGATTCACAAAGCAATGTCAATAACTGGATACAAACATTGGCAACCAACGACAACTGCCATTCATTAGATCCCATCTTCTCACAGATAGATGCTAAGGTGCTACAGGTAGATCCTCCACTCACACATGAAGAACTAATTGATCTAGAGGTGCCATTCTTTATGGCTGACCTCGAGTGGGATAATGAACCTGAAGAAGGTACCCATACCAATGATGACTCATATTTTCCTTGGGACCTTGAAACAGAGGCTGAGAATGCTAAAATTGAAGATCAAATCTTTGATAATGATAGCCATTCTGCATGCCCTAATGGCAGTCGAGCTCCCAAAAGTTGAACCTCTAAAGTTGAATAATAGCAGAAGATCTCGCAAGAAAGCTGGAGGAAATAGTAGAAAAGCCAAGGCCGAACACTTCAATAAATTCGAACGAGTACAAATAAGGATCGTCAAATTGTACCTTGCAAAGCCATCTCCCTCAAAATCAAAACCACCGCCTCTTGAATGGTCCCCTGAGGGATTGGAAGGAGTATGCACAGCAAATGAACCCTTACTTGGAAACACCTTACTAATGGAAAAGTTACCCCACAAATCCCAACGTAAGAAGTTTTGAAAATATAAGCGACATGTGCGGATTCGATCAAGAGATTTAAGAAAAAGGAAGTCAAAAAGAGCCTAAAATTTTGGTAAATCAAACTATGCCACCCAGTACACATGGCACATGTCAGGTTAGTTTAACACCATCAGACGCTAATCTTCAAGAAGTGTCGGAATACTTCAAGAATTACACAAGTGGCAGTGCGCCAATAGCAATGCCAAGACCACTTAGAGAATCTGAAGTTCAAGAACCTGATAGCATTGGAGAAACTCCAATCTATGAGGGACCGGCAAAAACGTGCACAATAAGCCTCGCCCTTGAAGGGGAGGAAGAAAAACTGGTTTTCATTGGGAAACAGCTTCGACAAGAAGATGAAACTAGAAAACTATTTCTAAAGGCTGCACCCTATCAACTCATTGTAGGACAACTGTACAAGATGGGCAAGGACGAGGTATTAAGAAGATGTATAGTGCCTCATGAGATCATGCCAATCCTGAGTGAATTCCATGAAGGCATTGCAGGAGGGCACTTCCAAGGGGAATCCACAGCAAGAAAAGTTCTCCTCGCAGGCTACTGGTGGCCAACACTGTGGGTAGATGCCTATGAATATGTAAAAGGCTATGATGTATGGCAATGGACTACTAAACCACAACACAAAGACTTCAATACCCTAACAATAGTTGTTGCACAAAAATGATTTGAAAAATGGGGGATTCAGGCACGCTACATCATTGTGGCCACTGATTACTTTACAAAATGGGCTGAAGCTAAAGCAGTCAGAAAGGCAGATGCTAGAAGCACAACAAGATTTTTATACGAAAATGTGATCAACCGATTTGGATGCCCCATTGAAATTGTGTCGGATAGAGGCACATTTTGTCAATGAGGTAATCCAAGAACTCTTGTTTGGCTTTATGGTTTTCCATCAAAAAAGCACACCCTACTACCCCCAAGGGAATGGACAGGCTGAATCTACCAACACAATAATATGCATTATCCTCACCAAGGTAGTAGAACCATAGCATTTTGATTGGGAAAAGAAACTAAATGTGGCCTTATGGGCATATAGAACCACACTCAAGGTCAGTACAAGGAACACACCTTTTCAATTGGTGTACCGCCTTGAAGCTGTGGTCCCACTAGAATTTTGTAATACCAAGCCTATGCATAGCAGTAAAGGAACACATGGGAGACCATGAATCCTTAAAAGAAAGACTCTATCAGTTGGAGAAGCATACAGAGACAAGACTAGTCGCCTACCATGCCATGACAATAGAAAAACATAGAAGAAAGGCATGGTTTGACAGAAATCTTAAAGCTAAAGACATCAAGGAAGGTGACTTGGTCCTGTTATACAATGCCAAAGTATACAAGGGGAAACTGAAGTATCTAGGTCAAGGACCCTATCGAGTAAGAAAGATGAATCCCATCGGAGGTGTGCTGCTAGAAACATTGGATGGAGTCCAATTCAACACAACAATAAACGGAAGCCGACTGAAGTTCTACTACTTCAACACGCAAGCCATCCCCGACAGAAACAAAGATTTCGGAAACCAAGTCTTCCTTAGTTAGGATTAGATTGTATCATGAGCACTCACTTGCATAAGTATGTCTTTGCACATATAGATAGCATCAATCGATTTTAACCTAGGGCTCATAAGTGATACCTGAGTTCTAGCTGCCCTATGAAATCCCAGCAAACAAAAAAAAAGCATATAGTTAGTCCCTACCTAGTTACTAGGTCACGTGCACTCACATGCTTTTGCTTAGACACATAGATGATTGCATGAATAATTGTGCCACACACTTTCATTCCACACTCTAAAAGCATGTATAAAAATAAGATCACTCACAAACACACAGAAAGGTCATACTCGCATGCCAACCAATCTAATGATCGATGGTACACCACATGCACATGGATGCAAGTTCAGAAAAGATGCCACCACTAAAGAGGATGCGCAGAAAGAGCCCACCGCCTCAACCACGAGACCCTCTCTAGAGTTCGCAGCCATCTACATCCTCTCAACCACGACAACTACAGGAATTTGTGGTGTAGAGCGATAGCTCCAAAGAGGATTCAATGCATGACCAAGAAGAACAAATTCCACCCTAGTCACCACCAACCTACACAACCATTGATGGGGCCTAGTCACTGGAACTTGTTTGGCCACCTACCTTGACTTATGCTCTTTCCTAGGAAGCAACATCTTACTTAGAGCAAAGGGGTCTAAGCAGTTTGCATGAGAGCCTAAAATCCTTGGAGGATAGTCCTACAATGACACATACATCAGGGACTTTCTCCATTCTTACCACTCCAGCAATGCAAAGATTGGCAAGTATGGTACAATCACTAGACATCAGAGCCCACTAAACATTATCCTCAACACTACAGTCATTCAAAGGGCTTTCTGATTGCCAACACATGGTGCCAAATACCCTACATGGCTTGTTGATGCAAAGTTTCTCAAAGTACAGTCTCTCCTCACCAAGGGCACACTGTTCCATATGGACGGCATATTACTTCGCACCATCCTTAACCATCACCTCAGGGAAGCAGCACAATTCCTATCCACAATCTTGGGGGTTAAGTTTGGCAAGAATCGATTCCTTCCACTCCGCACATTTGTTTTGATGAGTAGGAAGCTAAAGCAAGACTGGGTCCAGCACTTAGTCATCTTCTTTATAAAGAAACTAGATGGTTCATCAGGCCAAAAATGTAAATTTCTACACTTATTGGCTATAATCATAAAAAAAGAGCTACAAAAAAGAGAAATGACTCTGCCCCAGTCACCAAAACCAATTGAGGAGTTGGACATACCCTTCTCATCAGTATGGGAGCCATCACCAACTTCTCCTACTATCACATTGACAAGTATAGATGTCTTAGAAGAAATACCTATTCTGGAGGTCGGGATTGAGGAATTGCCCCACGAGATGCTACAGCTTAGTGCACAACTACAACCAATATATCTCCAACAACAGTAGCAACCAGAGCCTGAGGAAAGATTGGCACTAGAGCCTGAGGCTACATCATCACTAGAACCACCCATCGACGCCATGCTAGTTGATGAGCCACAAGGGGAGCTAGTGCCAGATCAATAGTATGACTATTGTACACAAGGGACTGAAATACCATTGGAACAACCTCCCCCAAATACTACAAAATCATGGGGATGGCTACATGGGCATCACTTGTATCAGCAGTATCGCCAGACCTCATCACCGTCTATCATTCTCCAACATCAAGCTAGCCAAATGATCCAAATGTCAGAACTATTCACTAGCTTGGCCAAGGAAGAATATGCAAGAGAAGTAGATAGATAGACTACAATAGAAATCGAAGACCAATTCCAGGCAATCGCCATAGAGGTCAAGGCACTTTGGGCACATATAGATGAGAAGGAGGTAAAAGAAGTGCGCATGAACCAAGCTCTCCAAGCTCAAGAGAAGGCAGTGAGGGATGTGACCTCCACCCTCTACTAAAGTCAAACATAGCTGATAGCAGCAGTACAAGCAACGGAAATCCTACAGACCTACTATAACTCCTTGACATCTGCACATGCTTAGTAGACAGAGGTAGTGGCACAAGCTTGACTCACTCTCATTCACAAAGAAGAAGAGCTCCAGGATTGCAAAGAAAAGCTTGAAGACATGAAACAATCTTTGGCAGTAGGAGCCTTCAGCGTTGACAAGCTTACAAGGGAATGCAGAATCTTAAAGGACCAACTTGCTACCGCTCAAGAGGCCAGCACTTCACAACAAGCACAAGTCTTGGACCAATGGTCCAATACCACTGAAGACATTCCTCAACAGGCAAAGGTCACCTTGCAAATGAGAAAGCTTAAGGAGGCATATACAACCATCTACCACCAATACAAAGAAAAAATGAATGAGATGCACTCCCAAAAGATAATCATCTCCAAGCTTGAACTCCAATTGCTAGTGCACAACAATGAGTCATTGGAAGACAACACCAATGAAGCCCCACTACAATGCACAACGGTGGTGTACCAAGAGCTTGTGGCTGCTCTACAAGTGGAAGATCACCTCAATGCACGTGTGCTTATCCAATGGAAGCAACTCCAAATCAATATATCTGCTCATCCGACAATCAAATGGGAATGTTCCATAGGGACCAAAACTCTGTGCATAATTTGCCAAGACTTGAGAAAAATATCTTCTGCCTGTCTACACATGCCGGGTTTATAGTACTCACGACAGATGCTTTCATTGCATATGTATGCCTCATGGGTAGTCCTCCCCTCAGGATTATTGCAGGTTTGTTGCCATTGCGACAAAGGCCATCACTATTATTTGCAAGGCACAACATAACCGACATCCCACCCATGCAGCTGATGATCCCATCCCACCAGAAAAAAGAAGTGTCGGAAGATGACAGGGCCTATCTCACATCCAACTTCCCATATCTAACCACTCTCTCTGCCAACCTCATAATCTCACTTACCCTTGCTCTGCTACCACCCTCTTAACCTTCCCCGAGCTCCATCCTAACGTCTATTCCCTCCATCGTCTCTTTGCTCATGCCTCTCACCATTTTCAACTAACCCAACAGTCACAAACTTATGAGCCCCTCACACCTAGCTTCTTCCCCTCCCTTGCTAATCCTACCCTTGAGGATTACCAAGCTGCTCAAACTATTTGCCCAGTTCTTTCCCCCCTCCCCTCTGCTCCCCCTTCCACAACTAACACTCTTCCATATTTCTCCCCCATGTCCCCAGATTCTCTCCCTGCCCTGTCATCACCTCCGACACTACTTGTGCTTCCATCAGTAGAAAATAACACAGTATTTGATTTTGAATATTAGGATCCAAATAATCCAATTCGTACTCCCATGCCAAGTTCCAATGATGGGTATGATTTTGATGAGATACCACTTCCCAGTAACCCCATCAAGGAATTTTGGAGCAAATATCCTGATATGAAAACTCGAGGTGGATGGACCCTGGAAAACTTTCCTACCAACCTTCGTTAGCGTCAAATTAGTGAAGGTTGGATAAGCAAGTTGGACCCGCAACCTAATTGGTGCTGTCCCAAGCTCTTTGATGTAATCTTCTTGAAAGGAGTACCTATGTGCACCTCCATGTCTCAAAAGCCATCCCAAGTTCTATGCAGTTCCATGACGTAAAAAATGGGAAGCCAACATACACACTTTGGATGAAGATCGAACCATTAATTAGCCAATGATCGAACCATACTTTGGTGTAGAATGGAATATCCAAAACACAATGATCCGAGCACTTCAGCAACATGAGCAAATAATGCACGGCAACATTGATCGCTTCCTTTGCCTAAGTGCTATATTCTGTAAAACATTGGAATTCATTTTGGAGGTCCCATGTTACCTCGATACCCATTTGCCTCCACTCAGTTTCAATCCTAATGAACAGGGCGATGCTCAGATTAGAAGCCGACTCTATCAAAGAGTGATCTTCTTAGAAGCAAGCCACATATCTCTGTTCGAACAAATGGTGGATACAAGCTACTGGGAAATTGAGCAAAAATTGTATGGTGCCAAGGCTTTACAGCAGGATCAACTGGCATGGCACAAGTTCCACAACCACTAGACTAAAGGTATGGCAATCCAGCTACATGCTCGAAATAAGCCATAACCCGAGGATGGGTAATAAAATGGATCCGGGAGTATGTTGTCTCTGTGCCAACATGGAATTAGGTAGAAAAGAATGTGTGTGTAGAGTAGCAGCGGCAAAGCTCCACTTGTACTTGCATAAAGCTAGAAATAATCCCTCTTAGAAATCCAACTTGCATGTTCTACATGCAAGTTCCACATGCAAGTTCTACATGCAACTCCTACATGTGAGTTTCACATGCAAGTTCTACATGCAACTCCTACATGCGAGTTCTACATGTAACTCCTACATGCGAGTTCTACATGTGAGTTCTACATGCAACTCCTACATGTGATTCCTATGCAACTCCTACATGCGAGTTCGACATGTGAATCCTACATGCAACTTCTATATGCAAGTTCTACATGTAATGAGAGAATGTCTTACAATTCCTACATGCAGAGAGAGAAGCTCTCCAACTTGTATAAATACCCCATAATGGAATGAAGCCCACACTCTTTGGGGCATTGTGTTGAGTTCTACTTTGGTATTCCAAGCAATTGTCTCAAGTGTCCATGCTTCCTTGCACTCCATGTCTAAAAGCATGCCATAACCTTCCAACTCCTCCTCCCTCTTCCTCCTCCTCCTCCTCCCTCCTCCTCCTTCTCCTCCTCCCTCCTTCTCCCCCTCCCTCTTCCTCCTCCTCCCTCCTCCTCCTCCTCCTCCTCCTCCTCCTCCCTCCTCCTCCCTTGTCCTCCTCCCTCCTTCTCCTTCTCCTCCTCCTCCTCCTCCCTCCTCTCTCTTCTTTCCCCCATGCTCTTACACCTTCTTCCTCTCCCACTCCTATGCTCCCCCTAAACCCTTAGTTCCTCAACCCTTAACCTCCATGATCTACAAGGGAGACGAGTTCTCCACCATGGACTCTACTCTAGACCTTGGAACCTCTTCTAAACTCTGGAACCTCCTTCTAAACTCTGGAACCTCTCTCTAAACCTTGAAACCTCCTTCTAAACCTTGGACCTCCTTCTAAATTTTGGAACTCCTTCTAACCCTGGAACCTCTTCTAAACCCTGGTACTTCCTCCTAACCCTTATACTCCTCCTAAACCCTGCAACCCCCAAGGAAGATGAAAGCCTTCATTACGTCAACCATGATGATACACGTTCCTTTTACACATGCATGCACTATGTTTGCTTACCACACTTAAGCCTACGTCTCTCATTAGAATACAACTCGAGGTCCTAAGCTACATGGATACTACAAACGACAACCCCGATATATCTGTGGTGACAAAAAGCCTCTGAACCCTACATACTGAGAATACCTTGCTCTTCCTACGGAAGCTGTAGGAAAGAGCCAACACTTGCTTGCCATGAAGCATGTAGGTGAGGCCTACCTCATAGTAGACCTCATGGATGACACCTAGCTAGCTGCCATCCATAGGAAAAGGGTCACGGTGACCGCCGCCCCCAGACATGCAGTTTATTGTCCATATTAGGAAGCCCAAGGGCACTTAGGGATGTTGTATGCTCCGCCTTGGGCAATAGTTAGTTTCATGTACTCTACCTACGGGCATCTATCTTGTATCACCCTCTTTTCAATATAATAAAATGTCTTTTTTTGAATTGTCTTTGTATGTGCAATCTGAAATTTATTTTCAGTATATTTGCAATCTATTAATTAACTTACATGCAATCTCACTTTACTTATTTATGAAAGACTTTTTGATGATGTATACAACAGGAAAATGAAATAATAAACATCAAATCTCAATAGAACATGCAAAAGGAAATAATACTCAATTTTACTTAACATGGAAAAGGAAACAATGTTCTGTAGCGGGAAGAGAAAATAATTTGAAAATGGTCTTCTTGAAGTTAGCACTCTAGTCAAAAGAGCTCAAAATATCCAATGAAACCCATTGGTGAGGGGAGTTAGCAATCACGAGATGACGACAGATTGCCCATGGATAAGTCTATCAAAAAATTGAAGAGAGGGATTATCAATAGGAAGGAGAGCTCTCAAGTGTGACTCAAGATGGAATACCTTGCAGAAGATAGGATAAACCTGATCTGCAGAGGCATGGGAATCAGTGGATGAGATCCACTCGTCAAAAGCCTCTCTAGGGAAAGCCATGAGTGTAGGAGGATGCTCAAGAAGACAAAAGAGGAGGTTGTGGAATGCAAGGTTGGGAAACTGAAAATGTGAAAATAACCTTAGAAGTGTACTTTATAAAATGGCCATTGCCCTTAAAAATGCTCTTAATTTACAGTATTTTTATATTTATTATTTTTTGGTTGGAAAGTGTTTCTCTCTCTCTCTCTCTCTCTCTCTCTCTCTCTCTCTCTCTCTCTCTCTCCTTAGCTGTCTCCCTCTCCTCTCTCTCCCTCCCTCTCTCTCTCTCTCTCTCTCTCTCTCATCCTCTTTGCAGAGCCCTTGTGTCTGACTATTAGAGTTGGGTGATTGTATGTGATTACAGAGATGCCATAGCTTTGAGAGCTTTGGATGATAGAATGTTGATAAAGTTTGGAGCTTGCTATGAAAGAAGAAGAAGAAGAAGCAGAGATGGAGTGGTGGGAGATAACTCTTGCAATTGCAGTGCCTTGTTCTGCAGCCATACTCCTCTTCTTCTTCATCATCATCTTCTATCTTTGAATCAGAGCTTCTTCATCTTTTTCTCCACCTTCTTCTAATCTTCCCCTGCATCCTACCAAACTCATCCTCTTCTCTGCTTCCCGCCATAGCTCCCGTGTTGCTTCCGCTTGGCGCTCCTCTTACCCTATCAGACCTTTCTCTTGGTCCCCTCCCTCATCTCTGATGCGGTCAAACATGGCTGACCTTCCTTCTACTTTACCTTCTCTTGCTCTGCTTGCCCTGTCCCCACAACCTCTGTTATTTGTGCTCTCTCTCTCTCTCCATCTATCTCTTTCCCTCCCTTTATGGCCATTTTTGCTCTCTCTCTCTCTCTCTCTCTCTTTCACTCACACACACACACACACACACACACATACACACACACACACGATGATCATCTTGTTGCCTTGTTGACCTTAGCTATCTATGTCATGGACATTGATTGTACATATACACTTTTTGTATTTTGTTAGTGGCTCCACCCTTTGAATCAGTTGTATCTGGGTTTTTTTCAAATCTCATAGTCTCTTAAAGACCTCAATTAACTTTCTTATTTTTATCTTTCTCAACTTAGAGGTGCAAATGAATAAATGCAATCTTAACTTTCTCTCTCTTCCCATTCTCTACCTCTCTCTCTCTATCCCACTTTCCATCTCCCTGTTTCTGTCCCTATCTCCATCTCCATCTTTCCCTCCCCCTCCCTCTGTCTCTTTCCCTCCCTTTGTGTCCCTAACTGCTCTCTCTCTCTCATAGCATATATATCTCTCTATTCATACATCTAACTCTGTCTCATGGCTAGGTGCATTATTTGTGTCCTTGATTGCTCTCTCTCTCTCTCTCTCTCTATATATATATATATATATATTCATACATCTAACTCTGTCTAATGGCCAGGTGCATTATTTGTGTCCCTGACTGCTCTCTCTCTCTCTCTCTCTCTATCTATCTATCTATCAGTCTCTCTTGCACACTCTAATTGCTATCTATATCTCTCTCACACACTCTCTCGCTCTTGCACAATACAGATATACAAATATCCACATAGATTTACAATTACAAATATTTATCACTTTATCATTCATAGACCATAGAGATGTTGAGATATTGAGCTCCACCACTCGTGATATGCCAGGGTGACCATTGTGCATTTATGTCACCGACTTGTTAGCTACAGATGCGGTTGGTACACCGCCCATGAATAATAGCTGGATGACAGCCATCTTTACGTACTCTAGTTAGTGGCTTAGTTAGTATGCCACATTAGTTAGCTGAGTTTGGTTTGAGACCCACATATAGGGTTCACCTATTCTTTTGTACTTACAGTTCTTTTGGCTTTCACAACTAAGAAGAGGAAAACTGTTTTCAGCCTCCACCTTTCTGTATATTCCCCCATTGTGTCCGTGAGAAAGCTGCAAGTGAGACTCCTTCCTTCTCTCCCACTCTCTTCACATGGTATCAAATCTTGGTTCGTGGTAAGGAGCTCAAGAAAGCAAACCAATTTTGCGGTGTCCTAGTAAGAGGATCAGTGTTGTTTTCCTTTAATTTAAAGTTTGGGAGCAAATCTCTACAGGTAGCACATCCGAAAAGTGCAAGAGTGCACTTGTCTTAGATTGGGACTCCCTTCGCGCTGTAGTGAGAGGGCAGTACATGCTACGGGACAGGGTAAAGCCCTAGGTGAAATTATTTTTTTGATTCGAGGTCATTTTGGGGCCCGTTTTAGTGGCGAAAGTTTTCTGCAGGCACTCAAGAAAGTGCCCTATTTTTGTTGTGCGACCACTGTTCTACAGGTCGGTGAAAAGTTATCGCAGAAATTACATCGTATGCTTATGCATAGAGATATTGGAAGTGACAAAATCATTCTTATTGCCTGTTGATGCATAATCGTCACTAGGAAGTGACTGTGTGGTCAAATACCACTCTCATCAGTTTTGCAGATTTGCTCTTGTGAGGCAAAAGAAGTGTTTTTTTGCAGTGACAGAATATTCTGTAGTGTTCTATAATGGTGTCTAATGATCTTTCACAGATTGTCACTGAAAAGCTTGACAAGAACAACTTCCAAGCATGGAAGTTTAGAATGAGGAATTTCCTTAAGGGAAAAGGCTATTGGTATTTCATTACTAGAGCTGAACAAGAACTAGTTATTCCTAATGTTCCCAATCAATAGGAGTTGCAGGCATTTAAAGGTTGGCATGAGAGAGCCAAAAAAGTTATGTACTGGCTGTCTATCAGTATTTTAGATTCTATGATTGTGCATATTCAGGATGCAAGCACGCCGAAGGAGGCGTGCGATACTTTGACAAAAATGTATAGCACAAATATGCAAGCCAGGAAAATGTAGCTCAAGCAGGAGTTGCATAATGTACAGAGAGAAAATGTGAGCATCAATGATGACCACATGAAGCTGAAGAAGATTGCATATGCACTTGCTTCTATTGGGTCGCCAGTGGAAGATGATGATTTAGTTTCTGTGACCTTGAATGGTCTAGGAAAGGATTATGCACAATTGCGGACATCCATTGCCATCCTGAGAATTTTCCTGATTTTGAAGAGTTGATTGCTCTTCTAATTTCTGAAGAGCAGAGAAATGGTGGTGCATCTTCTTCAGGAGGAACTTCAAAAGAAATTGTTTTCTACTGAAATGATAGAAGAGGTAGAGGCAGAGATAGAGTAGGCCGATTTGGAGGCCATGGTAGAAAACAGAATATGTAGCAAATTCAAGAAAACCAATCCTATGGAGGAGGACATGGTAATTTTAGAGGCAGGGGGAGCCAAAGAGGTCGTGGTGGATGGCAGAGAGGCCAAAATGCAAATAGCAATGTTGAATGCTACTACTGTGGTAAAATGGGTCATATGGTTAAAGACTGCTATAAAAGCAGAATGAAATCATGATTGGAAAATTGCAGCAAGGCAATTATGCATCCTCTAGTAGACAGGGTGATGACAGAAATGAGCATCTGTTTATGGTGCAGCACATGACCAATTCTGTGACAAGTGTAGAAGAAAGCAATGATGCGTGGTATGTTGACTCAGGTGTGTCAAACCACATGACAGGTCATGCACAATGGATGCAGCATACAAGGAAAATGGAAAGACTAGGATTTGTGGAGACTGGTGATGATACTGCACATCCTATTGTGTAGATTGGAAACATTCCTTTGTCTTACAGGATGGGAAAAAGAAATACCTGTTTGATGTATTTCATGTCCCGAATATCACCAAGAACCTAGTTTCTGTTGGTCAAATGGTTGAGCAAGGCTTGCAGGTCATGTTTAATCATCATGGATGCTTTGTTGAGGATATGAAAAATAAAGGTCGCTTGATAGAAAAAGGGAAGAAGAAGGGCAGGATGTTTACGTTGGATGCTGACATGCCTAAATTGAGTGCAGCAATGTTTGCACATGGGACCGGTGTAGTTGCAAATATTGATATCTGCATAAACGCATTGGTCATGTTAATGTACAATGACTTAAATTAATGCAGGCCTAAAATATTGTTGCAAGGTTGCCTAAGTTCAAGGTTGCATAAATGCATAAAGGTATGTGAAGCCTGTCAATTTGGAAAACAGGCAAGGAAACCATTTCCTAGACATGTTCAAGAGTAAGAGGCCATTGGAATTAATCCACTCTGATGTGTGGACTACTAAAGCTACATCTATTGGAGGCTATCATTATTTTGTCACTTTTATTAATGACTACAGCAGAAAAGTTTGGGTGTATTTTATGAAAAAGAAAAGTGAAGTGTTTGGGCATTCCAAAGCTTTTAAAGCTATGGTTGAAAAAGAAACAGGCCTACAAATAAAATGCCTAAGCTCAGATGGGGGGGGAGAGTACCTCTCAAATGAGTTTGCAAGTTTCCTGCAGGAGCATGGCATAAAGCAGCAATATTCATGCAGACATACCCCATAGCAAAATGGACTTGCAGAAAGGAAAAACAAGCATATTGGAGAGGTATCTTGAGCCATGCTCAACGAAAAAGACCTGCCAGATTATTATTGGGCTGAAGCAGTTGCTACAACAGTCTACATAATGAACAGGTTTCCCACTGCAACAACACATGGCATGACGCCAGAGGAGAGGTATACTAGTAGGAAACCAGATATTTCTCATTTGAAAGTTTTTGGTTGCATTGCCTATGTTCATGTGCCACATGAGTGGAGATCCAAGTTGGATCCAAAAGCGGAGAAGTGCATCTTTATTGGTTATTCTCTACAGCAGAAAGGGTATAGATGCTATAACCCTTCTACTCGTAAGCTTATAGTGAGAAGAGATGCTTTTTATGAGATGAGCAGCTGGTATAAACCAGTAAATGTGATTGATGATGTAGATGCACAAAATGGTGATGCTGCACAGAATTCACAGCAGCAATCACAAAATATTAGTGGACTTGTAGTGTCCTCTAGCAGTGGTTCACATACTTCGCCATGGATAGGCAGATTGAGATCAGGAGGATCTCCTCAAAGTAATGCAGATAGTGGTATGCAAGTATCACGAAAAGAAAAAGAGAAAGTAGATCAGCCCATGGTTGATATGAATGCAGGTCACTCTTATGTGGATGGTGAATCCAGTGGCTCAGAGCAGAGCCTTGATGATGAGTTGGGTATTCCTTGTGTTGTTACACTTGGAGTAAGGAAGACAAGGGATGTTTTGAGAGCACCTGGTAGTGAGCCTATTTTGCGTAGGTCTACCAGCGCTAGGTATCCTATGGATAGGCTAAAATATGATGGATTTATAGCCATTCACTATGCCTATATGGTCAAAGTGATACATGAACCAGAACACACTTCTTTTGAGTAAGCCATGAGAAAAGAAAAATGGGAGAAAGCCATGGATGAATACAGTGGGAGAATGATAGTATCTAATGGAGGGAGGGAAATTGAAGGAGTGGTGGTGCATCAGGTAGGGATGGGGGAGAGTGATGGGAGGGAAGAGGGGTAGACAGAAGAGTGTGAAGGGTGGTTGGTGGGTGGGGGATCTCTAGTCACATTGGGGGGAGAGGGTAATGAATGGAGGGGCTGGACGTGGGGCATCGTGCCCACACGAGATTCATCAAGCACATATGCTTAGGAAAATGGTGGGTTTCAAGGGGCAAAGATGCGATTGGGAGCAGATCATGAGGTGGTATGAACAATGGTAGCCAAATGGCAATAGGAGGCAAGCAAAAAAATGTGAGGCAAGGTTTCCCTAGGCCTAGGTGAAGCATGCCTAAGGTGTAGAAGTCAAGTGCACATGCACCAAGTTTCTTAACGAGTCACGCAAAAGATGGTGGGTTGAGGTAAGTAGCACAAGGTGGAGAATCATGCGGGGACTAATGTGCAAGAGGGATGGGAGCTTGAGGCATGGCTCACCATGGGCAAAAACCCAATGGAGTTAGGCAACACGTGCATGCATGACAAAAATGGTGGGAGGCACCCCACGCGTGTTACGAAAATTGAAGTCAAATATGATCACAAATTCATGATTTACCAAAAACCATAGAAACCAAGAACAAGGAAACAAGTGGAAGCAAGAAGAAAAAGAGAGAGTGACGCTGCATAGGGTCCAATCTACCCCCCCTAGGTGGTGGCTCTTGCTTCCCATCTAGAGTATTTATAATTGTAATTCCAAAAAGCAAAGAGCCAATACTATTACATCTAAAAGAATCCATTGTCCACAATTAGAGGGATTGCTCAACATAGCTCCACGATCTCAACATATCACAAGGCTTTATATGCCCTCATCCACAATTAATAAAATAAATTAGCCCACGGCTTAATATTCATTTCTTTACAATATGGCCCATGGCCTTGCAACCATTCGATACTTTGATCAATCTAAATCACCTTCACCATCTCCGTTCCTCGTTATCCAACTCACCATCTGTACTTAAGCCATCAATCGTGTTAGTTGTTCCAATCAATTGATGAATCATCACACCAATTAATCCTAACATAATTGTACAGACATTAAAATACACACCTTGCGACCAATTGCAGTAACACCAGTAACACTAGTGACATTAGTATTAACATGGAATCACCCACAATACCAACCATCTAGCTTGGCAAAAACATAGGTAGTTAGGCGTCCCCAACTAAACCCCACAAAGCATCCACTAGGACCCCCGGCGCATCCGGTGCGCTCTTATGGAATACTTGGCCATAGTCACACTTGACTAAATAATAATAATTCCCATAGCAAGAAATATCAGAAATAGAATTCCATAACATCCCTCTTGCTTGGATTGCAAGTGACCTCAGTTGTGTATTTGACTTTCCAAGCCAACAAGTAGAGATGTGGAGTAATCTCTTGGATATTAATGAAGTATCATCGTGGTCAAAAAAATTTCTCCAAGAGATCTTAATCTCTCACTAACCAAGGGATAATGAATTTAGCCAATTCAAACCTTATGAAAGATTATTAATATTCTTATCTTGTACCAATAGAAAGTGTTATACCACATCCATTCATTGCATATGTTATTTTGTTATAGGTCCAAGCATTATATATGTCATCTTCCTTGATATCTATACCGTCCCATACCAGTATGATATTGAAAAATAATAACAAATACAAAGCATAATTCTTTTTCCTTATGATGTGAGTAGCAACAATAAGTGACATATACTATTATGTGATCAATAGAAGGGTGTACGTCATTATCTAATCACATGTCAAAGTTTCTGATTTAACTTCATAGCTAGTAATGATCCAATATGTATTTTCTTCAGCTGCTAGAAAATACATAGAAGATATTATCTAACATACCAACTATTTTTCATTATCTATAAAAGCAATTTCGTAACGAGATTACCAAAGCAAAAAAATTTCCAGTGAACAATCATGCCTTCCCTTTTGCTTAGCAAAAATATCATTTGCTTTTTCTTCTCTCTAATTTTCTCCAATTCAATGTCATTAGGCTTTAGTATAAATGTGAGAGACCTACCTCAAAATGACCACTTGAGAAACATGGGCTGAAATAATAAAAAGATAATGTGTTTTAACTCACAGGACCATGAGCTAAGGGACTTGCATATAAGAATATCAGAGAGGTCACCTACACATATCTGCAACAGAAGAGTAGCACCCTAGTTTGCAGCTTGAATGTCCACAGATCAACACAATCTTCCTTCTTGCAGGGTTAGCTCAATTTTTTCCATTCTTCTCTCAATTCTCCTCCTAATTACTATGAGTATAGGTTCCCAAATAAGGAAAATGTGCCAAGCTTGAGGCAAGGGGAAGAAAGCATATAGATACCTTGGAAATGGAGAAATTTTCTTTAGAAAAAGGGGGCAGCACTAGGAAAAACATTCAACACAATTATAGAAGAGATTCTTTCTTTCTGCATCTACTACTAGCACCAAAAGGCATGTAATAGAGTGTGGCGAGACAGAAAGTGAATGGGACTACCTTTTTTGAAGCACAATAACAAGGTGTTGCCACTATTCATGCAACTAATTAAAAATTTCCTCATTTTTCTCCTAATTTTCTTGTATCCATTCTCCCTAATTTTCCTTTTTTTTTACTTACTCTCCCATTCCCCCTTTTTTTTCTATTAATTCCACTATTCTAATATCGAAATCCAAAGTTAAATTAAACTCCTAAAGTTTTCCCTTAATTTATCTCTTTCAAGCCCTTAAACCCAAAAACAACCCCCTTCTCTTTCCCTACTACTAGACTCAAGTTATCCTATTTCCCTACTAGACTCAAGTATGATTTTCCTTATTTTATACTTATTCTTGATTGGATAAAGTAAACTCCCCACGGCCCTATTTTTTATTCCTTCCCAAAAAAACCTATATACCCTAAATATTCCTTCTTATTTTTTACTATTTTTTTCTATTTTTAAACTATGGTTCTCTATTTTTCACTAATTTACCCTACTCCCCCCTATTATTCCCTATTAGCACGCCCCCCCCCTTCCCCCCTTTTTTTCCTTTCCTTCCTAATTGTCCCCTATATCTCCCCTTTTTTCATTTATTTACCTAAATCCTCCCTTATTTTTTCTTATATACCAAAAATTCCCCCTAATTTTTCTATTTAACTAATTCTCCCCATTATTCCCAAGGCTTCCTAAAGCCCCTACGCTAGACCTACCTATGACCCATTTTTTCCTACACATGCAACCTTTAATAAATACCCTCCACCCGTGCGCTCCCGTGCGCCTCCCGCCATCCTTCTCTCTTCCACTTCCTCGGACTCCTCACCTCCCCGACTTCCCCTGCCCCGACTAGCTGCCTATAAATTAAACCCCCCTCCCTTTACTCACTACCTGCCCACTACTCTTAAAGCCCTCTGCCCACGCCTCTTGTGCCTCGCCTCACACACGTAAAACCTCAAATCCGCATGCACTTACTATGTCTGTGCTTTGGCACTACCTCGCTCACTTGCTCGCTCCCCAAAGCACCCTCCACTGTTCGCTGTTGCAACCTCTGCTGCACCATAATTCGTGGCCAGCGCCTCTCCAACAGCACTTTGCAGCTCAATCTGTATACTTTCCAACAGTACCCTCGCTGCTCCTGCTTGCGTGCGTACTTTGAAGTCCCGCCACCCCCTCAAGCCTCTTGATGGACTCTCAGGTCTCTACCACTCTCCTTTACACTTTACAAATTTTTACCCCTCTCACTTCATGTACTTTAGTTATCTCTCTCTCCCCACCTCTTTTAAGTATATTGTTCATTGTTAAATACCTTATATACCCCCCCTCACTCAATACAAATTTTATGTACCTCCCCTCTCTCTTATACCCTAAAATGACTATGTCTTTCCCTTATTCTTTTTTAAAATATTACCTATCCCGTTCCTCTTCCTTCTTAAAAAGAAAAAAAAAATTTATCTTATTCTCCTTCTTTTTGTCACTTTTTCAATCACATTTCCTAATCTCTCCAAATCCCTTACCCCTTGTCCCGCTTATCTCCTTCTCCATGGTTTTTTTTCCATAACTAAACCCTTACCCCTTATCCCCCTTTCTTACTACTTAAATATTTTTTTTTCTCTCCCCAATAATTTACTCTCATGTGCCAATGGGGTGTGTATGTGTTTACTTCATTTACACCCCCTTAATTTTCATTTATTTCTTCACACTTTTTAATACTCCCACCTCCCCTTAATCTCTTCTCTCGTGGTTCAACATCCTCATCCAAATATCCTTAAAAACTTTTAGTTAGAATATTTCTTTTCAATTATTCCCCGCTTTTTCCTTCGTCATTTGTTTAAAATTTTCTCTCCCCATAACCTCTAAACTCACTCTTCTACCCAAACATTCTTGTTTCTTCATTATTCTTGATAAGTGTATGTCCAAGTATTAATTTTTATTGTGACTCTGATAACAAGGGAGAGATGTTTATGACACCTGTCTTCCCAACTAAAGTTAAAACTGGTTCTTACTGTTTTTCTTGTTGGATGGTGGCAAGTAGGTAGACTCCCCTTTTCAATAAAAGTGATGCTGCCAACGACTTATCAAAGCTCTACTACTCACATTTCCTTTTTTAGAAAATTGTTCATCATTTAATGATGCTACTCCTTTTTCTGGATGTTTATTGCAATGTTTATCTATTAAACATTTCTCTTTCCTTCTCCAAATTTGTCTACTCTTCACTATGGAAAGGGGTGTTGTAAATGTCTGCTGCTGCTGCTACTACTACTACTACTACTACTACTACTACACACACACACACACACACGAGCGCGTGCGTGTGCGTGTGCATGCATAGGCACCACATGATATCCGTAAGTTTGCTCATAGTGGAAGAGAAATGTTGGCCCTAATATGACTATACACATGTGAAGTGTGTTCTTCATATCTCTTTTTTTTTTTGTTCTTAGATGTATAGATAAATTTATGTGAGGGGTGTGGTGCCCCATGTGAAGGTCCCTCAAATGTCCACTATTCACTGGTGGATTTTTTGGACTCCTTTATGCCCTCTAGAAATGCAACCCATTTATTGCGTTTATTTCAAAAGGATGGTCCAAGATTGACCATATTATTCATTTTCTTCATATAACTTTTTGTTGGGAATCGGGTGGCCTTGTGATATTATTTTCAAAAGCATTTTGGCCTTTGTCATGGTAAATCTTGTTTGAGTGTGTCATGGTTCTTTTCAATATTACATGTGCTAGTTATTGGTTATAAAGATCTAGTAGGTTCTCTCCAATTTATTAAGGTCACATGTGACAGATGCATGCGGTTTTTCTTGTTGGGGTGCCTTCTCAATCACATCACTTGAGTATCTCACATCTTGCAGTGTGCCTTGAGTGTACTTGTCATCATCATGCTAGAACCTTCCAGTTTGGTAACATGGCATCACAAAACAAGTTCATCTCACTACCTTTAACCATAGGTGAACCCTTGTCCTTTTGTGTAACAATTGCACCAACTTTGTGAGGCCTCCAATGCATTTTCCAAATCTTGAAATCTCACCAAACTTTGTGTGATTCACTCTTAATTTGAATGAACATATCTATGTGCTTTTAGTACCTTAACCATTATACATAGTGCTCTAACCAAACAATTTCATTTAAGTGTGCAGATTGCATGAGACACTACCAAAGTTGTGGTGGAGGTTGATTAGGTCCATTTGACACTTTAAATAGATTTGGTGCTTGACTTTTGTAGGACAATGTCCCAAATCACCCTTACTCTTGATACATGTTGAAATTACTCCTTTCTAGTAGCTACACAACAACTAAGTGACTTAAAATATGACCACGCATTATTGGTCAATTTTAAACCACTCTATATAAAGCCATTGGTCATACATGCACATGATTCAACATCAATCATATCATGAAAATGTCCAACTATACATGTGCATGAAATCAAAGAACATAAAAGTAGACTTTGTGTGTGTATGTGCATGCGCGGCTACACATATGCATGTATATATGTGTGCATGTTATAAGGTTGTGTGTGGGATGAAGTAATAGTGATCATGCCCTGTACTACTTGACAAAGAGCGGGGTTTTTTTTAAATGGAATTTTAGAGAATGCTTCTAGTGTATGAGGGACCTAATGAATGCAAAATTTGATTTTAATGGCACAATAAAAAGAGTTGAGAGCACTTCTCATGGAGTGCAAAACTTACTCTACAAGGAATTGGAAGGATATGTAGGGCATGTGTTCTAAAGCACCTACGCATACCATACTTCTAAAGAAAGGGATATGTATAAAGTAGCTTAAGGCACGGCTATCAAGTTTGATGAATTAATAAGGCTATTGATCCAAGAGGAGGATCTAAGAAAAGCATTAGGAAAAACCGGATTGAGGGTGAGCTGGGTGCATCTTTGCACCATATGTTGAAGTTCAAAGGCAAGAAGCCTCGAAAGAATGCACATAAAGATAGAAGCTCTTGGTCCAAGTTTAGAGAATACAATAACAATCAAAGTCCACAAGTACAATAGTCTCATGCTAAGTAGAAACCACGTGCAAAGAACCAAATATAGTATTATAATTGTGGCAAGCTAGTTGCCAGAGATGGTAGCAACAGCAGGCCTTAGGCTAGGCATGTCAACCATGGCAAGAAACAATTCAAGTCATATGCAACATAGGTAGAATATCATTAAAAAAATGTGAAAAAGAGATGAAGTTTCATATAGTATGTGTTGTATAAGGGAAATAATGCTAGATCTTGGCAAACAAGCCATGCAAAAATATTGGATCTCTCAAAGACATTAGACTATGAATAAATCTAATTGCATCAACGAAATATGATTGTTGAAATGTTTGCAGAGTGGAGTTAGGTGCGCCATAACACCTATATTATAGATGTGATTGGTTCAAGATAGTTGACCCACTCAAGGGAGACCCATTTGTGATGTGCTTCATGTATCAAGATTGTTAGAGGAAGGTAACTCACTTGGACATGGTAGAGAGTAGCATAAATTGAGCAATGTTAACACATAATGAGTGAATTTATTCATGATAGAGTGAGCCTTAAGTAGGCTTTATTACAAGTAGTAATGTCATCATAGATGAGATTATGGAAGAGCATCTTAGATCTCCATGAATTTCTCAGTCTTCCACATCACAACTCATAGATGAGCTCATGAAAGAGCATCTTAGATCTCCATGAATCTCTCAATTTTCTACATCGCAACTCATGCCTGCATCATAGCTTGTATTATTCTCTACTCTTTTGCCTTCCAACCACTCCCAAAAACACTATCTCTCAACACACACACTTAAATTGCATGTATTCTTGGTGTGCACATAAACACATATGCAATAGCTTGATCCCAACAAACCCTCCCCTCAAGGGATGACCTCATACTGTGTCTTGGATAGATCTAGGCTCATGGTTTCTCATGCCAATTTTTCTAGTAAAGGATAAATCCAAGGCTCTGGTTTCACATGCTAGCTATGGGATCCCAAGGTTAAATACAGAGGAAGGGACTAGATTAGACACAAATTATATCCATTTTGAGATTTCTCTTTGGGTAGGGAACCCAACCAAAACACACAAAATAACAACAAAAAAAAACAACTATTGGCTTTATAAATCCAAACCACAATTAATGTAGTTCACTTTGTCTTGGAATAATGCACTCTATTCAATTACATTAGCATTGTCCTTCCTTGAAAAAAAATCTCTTATAAGTGATTTTTCTTCCCACAAACTCGGTTTTTTATAGAAGCAAGCTTGTTCCAGATGATTAAACTTTCCACAATGTTTGCAACATTTATATTTTAATCCTTTAAAGATCTTTTGCACTTTTTTGTTGGGATTTATTGCTATTGTCTTCATTTTTCCTTTCCTCTTGCTTTCTTTCTTTTTCTTGTAAAGAATTGATGATTCCCTCTAAGGTAGGATTTGGTAGATTCTTCAAAGCAGTTATCAAGTTGTCATATTCTTCTCGAATGCTTTCGGGAAGTATGTTTATGAAATCATATAGGAGATTGTACTAATGCTAATCAAGTCATGTGACTCCCCATCCCTCTAAGGTAGGATTTGGTAGATTCTTTAAAGAAGTTACCAAGTTGCCATATTCTTAAGGCATGCTTTTGAGAAGTACGGACATGAAATCATCTTTAGTGATGAGAATTTTGTACTATTGCTAATCGAGTCATGTGACTCCCCATCTAATTGATATCTGAAGCAAAAGATATCTCTGTTCTTCAATTGTAGTTTAAAGAAAGGTATTTTCAATGAAAGCTTAGAGTTTTTCACTTTAGCTCCCAAGCTTGTCCCATGCTTCAATAGTTGACTCTAGATAAAAAATATGTGATGTAAATAATCATCCTTAAGGATAAGAGAAAAAATTGAATATGCTCTTTCTTCTCTAGTATTATTAAGAAATATCTCTAGTACTATCGTAAGATGGTGCCTTTCCCTTTCCTTTATATGCTCCCTCATTAGTTGCAATGGAAGAAGTGGACACTTCACTTGTGTGAAGATAGGATGGAGAGGAAGTCTTACTACTTACCACTTGATCTTTAGGATATGAGCATAGTGGCTATTCCTATGCAAGTAATTTTATCCATAAATATGCATATTGGTGCTCAACAAAATTAATAATGCCATCTTCTTAGGTCTCTCATAACAATAAGGTTTAGACTTGATGATTTTTTTAAATTGTTTTTTACACTCATGTACTTTGCATTTGAAGAGAAACTTGAGGAAGGCATCGTACTAGAAAACTATCCTTGGTCACAAGGACATGGAATGAGGCAATATAGATGAAATAGTATCATGAAATACTACTACATTGAGATGTAGGACTAAGCAATGCTTCACAATAGTAACCACAACTGAAAATTGAGTTTAAAGAGTAGAAGCAATACTTACACGCTATTTTGTCACATTTGCCTAGCAATGACATTTGGGTCCTTTAATCTGATATTGGGGGTTTCTCAACGAAATTGCCAAGAAATTGCAGCAGATTTGGTCTTTGCAACTTGATTTGGGCCTTTTCCACATTTTCCCTCTTGTTGGCATATTTGCCCTCTCAGAATTTGGGGCTTCTGCCAGATTAGCTGTAAATTGCAGTGGTATTTGCTTGGTACAGCTCAATTCAGGATATTCATGCATTTGCCCTTTGATTTGGTTTGGTCATTTGCAAAACAACTATTTGCAGGGGGGGTCCTTTGATTGGATATACATTTTCATGCAAGCCATTTTGGCATCTTGAGCAGCCATCTTGGCATTGACACTTGCAGACATTTGCTGTACTTGGGTAGCCAACTCTTTGCATTGTAGCCGTGAGGCTGTGACATTTGCTAGGCACTTTTATTTTTATTTTTTTGGGGATTTTCATTTGCAATGGCAAACCATGAATCTTTTGGGATTCTTACTGGACAAGCTTGATGGCACCAATTATCCCATGTGGTCGTACTTGGTGCGCAAGTTGTTTGTGTCCAAGACCTTTTGGGAAATTGTATCTAGATCGAATACTAGACCTGTCTCTTCATCATAGGCACCTGCTACCACCACAACCACTTTTGCCACTTGTGGTTCATCTACCACTACTCCCTCCATGCATGTCGCCCTCGAACCTCCAACACAAGAATAGATTTGTTGGGATTAGCGAGATGCACATGCACATGCAGTGATTGCCATGAATTACAAGAGAGTTGTTATACCTCACATTCGGTCTTGCAAAACAGCCAAGGCTGCATGGGATACTTTGGCTAGTCTTTATCAGATACAAAATGAGGCCAGAGTTGTTTATTTGGGTAGGCAACTTGAAAATGTTAAGATGAATGAAGGGGCCTACATGGATGCCTATTTGACACTGGTCAAAGGCTTCAAAGAGTAGCTCATCAATGTTGGTGAGATTGTATTATACTCATAGGTTGTGTCTACCACACTTGATGGGCTTCTTGACTCATATCAGGGATTTGCTACAACACTTCGACTAGCGGCCATGGGTAACCCCAACCACTATTCTTTTCATCAACTTGTTTCCCTACTCTTGCTGGAGGAGGAGAGTCGCCAAAATGGGGCTGCTTCCACTCATGCAGATCAAGACTTTGCTACTAATCACAGGGGCAAAGGAAAAGGGGGGGGGGGCGGGGGGATTACAGCAAGCCCAAACCTACATCTGGTACCTCATCCTCTTCCTCTCTTGCTGGTGGGAAGAAGAAGAAACGTTGCAATGCAAGGTCTTGTTGTCACAAATACTCCATCTGCTAATTTCACAAATACAGAGGCATCCAATCTTGCTTATGATGAGTGGGCATTTATTGTGGAATGTCATTATAATCCTACTTTGCATGATTCAGCTTTTGCAGCTTAAGATTCTACCTTAGACTGGTACTTTGATAGTGCTGCTTCCAAGCACATCATTTCCTGCAAAAATCTCTTTCACACATTGAGTGGTGTTCCAAAGGGCGGCACAGTCACTTGTGCAAATAATGTAGCATATCCCATGAAAGGAATTGGTAAGTGCTTGTCACTACAGTGTCAAGTGATACCATTCCACTTGTGGAAGTTTAGTATGTTCTAAGTATAAAAAAGAATCTGATTTCTATCTTAGCCATCTCCACATGTGGCTTCAAATTTCTTTTTAATGGTTATCACTGTGCCGTTTATGAGAATCGGTACGACAACTATATTGTACTTACTAGAACACTTGATAGAAGGCTATATCATCTTCACATATATGCACAACAGGATGCTATAGAAGCTAATGCCGTAGTTGAGTCTATAATTTCTGATACACATCTATGGCATCAGAGATTGGAGCATCTCAACTTCAACAGCTTGGTGAAGATGCATTCACATGACCTGGTTGTGGATCTTCCACCCATGCATGCACTAAAAAAACATGTATGCGAGGGTTGCTTGTTGGGCAAAATGCATAGGATTCCAATTCTCAAGGACGGGACCCTTGGTGCATCCAAGAAGTTGCATCTCGTACATAGTGATGTGTGTGAGCCGATGCAGACACCATCACTTGGGGGTACTATTACTTTGTTACTTTTATAGATGACTTCACTCGGTTCACTTGGATATATCCCATTAAGCTGAAGTCAGGTGTCTTCTCTTGCTTCAAGCATTGGATTGCCTTGGCAGAGAATGACAGTGGGGAGAAGCTCTTGACCTTCTACACTGATAGGGGGGTGAGTACTTGTCCCGAGAATTTTCCAAATTTCTAGCAGCTCAGTGTATTATTCATCAGTGCGCAGTGGCCTACACTCCACAACAAAATGGACTTGTTGTCGAACACAAGAATAGAACATAAATGAAAATGGGTAGGTGCATGCTTAAGGGAAAGTCTTTGCCCAATAAATTCTGCTTGGATGCGATTATGTGCGCCAACTATGTGCTCAACCTAGCACCCACTCGGGCATTGAAGACCATGACTCCCTCTGAAGCATGGACAAGTCATAAGCATGTCATTTCTCACACGTGGGTGTTTGGATCTTTTGCGTATGTGCATGTACCCTCTCGCCTGAGGCATAAGCTTGATGATAAGGCTATCAAATGCATTTTCATCGGCTACAGCTCACAAAGCAAAGGTGAGAAGTTATTTTAGCCTAGCACATGCAAGGTGATTGTCAGTAGGAACGTGGTTTTTGATGAGCATGTCCCTTTACCTTGGCTAGATTGTAAAACACAGCCTTCAGCGGAAGCCTCTGATGTGTTTGATTCTATTCTTCCTTTCACAGATACAGAAGACACAATGCAAAGCTCCATGCCACATGCTTCTATCAGCTCAAATCCTCCTCCCGTTGCTCCTGCTCAGCCTGATTTTCCACCACCAGATGGCCATGCTATCAAGCAAGCAATTCAAGAGAAGAGGGCTGTCTCGAGACAGCAAAAATCAGCCCCTCATTGGCTTTCTCAGTGACAGCAAGCAATTGCGCCCTTGGTTGCCCGTTCTAGAGGAGAACAAAAATAGATGCACGGCAATTTACTTGAGCTGAATGTTGCTTTGATTGCCACTGCCTGTAATGAGAAGCCTCTATGTCACAAAGATGCATTTAAAGTTCATGAATGGATGCATGCCATGAGAGCTGTACTTGATTCCATTCAAGCAAATGGCACAAGGGACGTGTGTGATTTGCCTTCCTACAGGAAAGTGTGCCATGGGCACAATGTGGGTTTACAAATTGAAGCGCAAAGCTGATGGCAATGTTGATCACTACAAAGATTGCCTTGTTGTGAAAGGTTATGTCCAACAGCACGGTATTGACTTTGAAGAGACATTTGCTCCCACTTCACACATCACGACCATTCAATGTGCCGTTGCTCTTCCATCTCATAGGCATTGGGAGGTCCATCAATTGGACATCAAGACCATCTTCCTTCATGGGGATTTAGTGGAAGAGGTCTATGTCAATCACCCTCCAGGGTTTGAACCTCTATGCCGGCTTCAAAAGGCTCTTCATGGTTTGAAGTAGGCACCATGGGCATGGTATGCCAAGATACATTCTTTTCTAATGTGCCTTGGGTTTCAGAACAGCCCTACGGAGGCTACTCTTTATGTTCAGAAGAGTAAATCAGAATTTTTGATTTTGTTTTTATATGTGGATGACATGCTTATCACTAGGCCAGACTCGCAGAAAATTGCAGATTTCAAGGAAGCTTTGCAAAAATCTTTTGCCATGACAGATATGGGCTGGTTGCACTAGTACTTGGGCATCAAGTTTGCATATGTTGAAGGGGGTATAATGAAGAGTCAGTCCAAGTACATTGGACAGCTCTTAGACCGCTTCAAGTTTGAAGATTGCAAGCCGGTTTCTACACCATTGGAGCTTGGCTTTTGTTTCTCCTCCGAGGATGGGAGTGCACCCTTTGATGCCACCCTTCATCAGCAGGTTGTGGGCTGCCTTATTTATTTATGATATATCCGGCCTGATCTTTAGTGTGCCGTCTCTCAGTTGAGCAAGTACATGCACATGCCTAGTACACAGCCTTGGCGAACACTGAAGAGGGTCTTCTGTTACTTGAAGACCACACAAATTTGGGACTATTCTATGGTGACGAGTCTACACTGGTCTTGCATGATTTCACGGACAGTGGCTGGGTAGGTTGTTATGACACAAGAGTGTCCCACAGTGGCAACTGTTTCATGCTTAGATCCTCATGCATTTCATGGTTCAACAAGAAGCAACCTACAGTTGCTACTTCTAGTTGTGAAGGCAGCCTTCACAACTACAATAGAGTGTGTCCGGCTCCGTAAGCTACTCGCAGATCTTGACATTAGCCAACCGGCTTCTACTATCATCTAAACTGATAGCCAGAGTGCTTTGGCTATTGCGAGAAACCCGGTGTTTCATGTGCACACACAGCACATTGAGGTTCATTATCACTATGTTTGAGAGCGACTGTTAGCTGGAGAAATACAATTGTCCTATGTTCCCACGGAGGACAACTTATCATATCTCTTCACGAAGGCTCTACCACGGCCTAGGTTTGAGGCCTTCCATTTTGGACGAATATGTGCAACCATGATATAGTTTCAAGTATACGTGCGATGTATCCAAGATACGTCAACCATACCATGGAGGGGGGTTTGTTACCACTTAGCCTTGGTACGGCCTTGTAGGCTAGTCTTAGGACTTAGCCAACCCTTAGGTTGACTTCATTGGTCAACCATATGGTTGACTTTGAGGCCATGTAGGCCACCCCTTTGTACTTTCTCATCATCCATTTGTAAGTACTCATGCTTCAGCTTGTTGTTTGCTCCCTTGCATTCCTCTCCGTTTCTATTGCTTCCCAAACAAATTTTAATCAGAAAGGAAAACTGCTAATGAGCAAATAATGCTTACATTCTCACCTAAAGCACCGAAACGAATAGAGATGCCAACCATACTTGGAGACGTGAGGCTAGTAAACAGTAAACTGACTACTATTTATTGGGTAATAGGTTGATAGAATCGCCTGTCTCTTGTAATAGCCTAGATCGTCTAAGACCACTATCACCAAGCCTAGTGGGGTGGAACAGGAATTTTGCCCTCGTCCACGCTTGGAAGGTCTGGATAGGCTCTTACGTTGAGCGAGATCCTGCAAGACGGAGGACTCCAGCCTTGAGATCTTCAGAATCACTCAACTGGATTTTGCCAGCATCATTCTGCAATAGTGAACTCTATCCAACGCCATGATGCTTTCTAATACCATGCATGGGCTGAAGGCATTTTTCCTGTTGTAATGCAACCACAATTTAGCCTGAGAAACGGTCAGTTACATTTCTTCCAGTTCTCCTACGTTCTGGCAATGGAGCCCCTATGCAAAGGAGGATGACATTTGTTGGTTAAGACAAATCTTTGATGGTCTACACACCAGAGAAGAGGGACGCTACTTAGGATGCAGGGTAGGTTCTAAAAAAAAGACCCCACATAAGCATTGTCTGTCTTTATGATTCTGAGTGAGACTTGGACCTCCAACACATGATATTCCATTGTTCTGCTTGAAGAAAAAAAACGACTTGGATCTCCACACATGATATTCCGTAGTTCTGCTTGCAGGGTAGCTCTAAAAAATAGACCCCACATGAGCACTCCATCTTTATGATTCTGAATGAGACTCGGATCCCCGCATATGATATTCCGTCGTTCTCTGAATGTGGTAAATGTCACAAGACAGATGGCCTTGTGACATTTACCACAGCCACAGATTTCTTATAACATATATGGATCTGCCATCGTGTATATTGATTAGGAAGCCAAATCCTCACTGTGGCCCCACAGTTCATCTTTCTTTCTATCATCACACAAATTCCTGTAACGCATGGTCCAAATCAGCCACATAACTTAGTAATCTGGCTCTACATCTCTACTTTGAGGATCCGATCCCCCAACATATTATCCTCCTCAGGCCAGTCTGCCAAGTATGTCCTGACTTCTTCCATGCTTGAGCATTCCTTCATCCCCCAGCACATTATCCTGCTAAGACCAGTCCGCCAAGTATGTCCTGACTTCTTCCATCCTTGAGCATTCTTTCTCATTATCTGAACCTTTTCAGAGTCCTCCCACATTTGAGCATCAGCATAAATATTTGCCATTAAGACATATGTTGCAGGAAGCTTCTGATCTGCTCTCACTGCATTTTCAAAGGCATGTCTGCCAACCTCTACGTTGTTCCACTTCCGACAAAAACTCAACACCGTCAACCATACAATAACATTAGGTTTAAAAGGCATCTTCTCCACCATTGAGACTGCCTGGGCCACTTGGCCTGCACGGCCAAGGAGATCAATCATGCAAGTATAGTGCTCAATAGTTGGCGTAATGCCATACTGTTTGCTCATAGCCTGAAAGTATTTCAAACCCTTATGCACTAGACCCCCATGACTGCATACAGTGAGAAGACTAAGAAATGTGATCCCATTTGGCCATATGCCTTCTTGCCTCATTCTTCCAAACAAAGAAAGAACAAGTTCACTCTCTCCCTGGCGGGCATACCCTGCAATCAATGCACTCCATGTTACAACATCCCTTATGGACAATCTATCAAACAACACTTGGGCATCAGCCATGCTTCCACATTTAGCATACATATCTATAAGGCTGGTTGCCACAGTTGTGATGACCTCAAAACCAACCGCTCTGATTTGACAATGCAGTTCCTTTCCTCTTTCCAGAGCTGCTGTGGAACCGCAAGCTTTAAGGACAGCAACAAAGGTAACGCTAGTTGGTAATAGACCTTGTTCTTGCATTAGTGCATAAAGTTTAAAGGCCTCGTCACACTCTTGCTTGGCATATCCCAAGATCTGATTATTCCAGGTAACCAGATTACGATGAGGCAATTCATCAAATATACGCTTTGCATCCTCCACACTTCCACATTCTGCATACATGTCTACCAATGTGTTTCCTACGAATACATTTGACTCAAAGCCAGTCTTCACTGCTTGGGAGTGGATGCCTCTACCTTTCACCAGGCATCCTACTTTTGCCGACTTCCCATCACCTTGCTTTTCATCTTCCACTGCTGCCAGGCTAGCACAGGCCTTCAATGCACCAACAAAGGTTCGATCATTTGGTTGAATACCTTTCTGGTGCATCTGTGCATACAATTCCAAAGCCACCTCACAGTCTTCCTGCTCAGCAAGCCCCAAGATCATGGTAGTCCAAGTATATACGTCACCATGGGGCAATTCTTTAAATACACGCTCTGCATCCTCCATGCTGCCACATTTGAGATACATATTCACCAAGGCAGTTCCAACAAATACATCTGACTCAAACTCACTCTTTATCACTTGTGACTGGATAGCTCTACCTTTTGAAAGGGATTCTATTTTCCCATCAGCTTGCGTCCCCTCTTCTTGTGCTGCCAGGCTAGCGCAAGCCTTCAAAGCACCAACAAAGGTTTGAGTATTCGATTGGACGCCTTCCTGGTTCATCTGTATGTACAATTCCAAAGCCAGCAGACTATCTTCTTGCTCAGCATACCCCACGATCATGGTAGTCCATGTGACCACATCACGATGAGGCAACCCGTTGAAAACACATTGTGCATCCTCCATGCTCCCACATTTCATATACATGTTCACCAAGGTGGTTCCTGTGAATGCATCTAATTCAAAGCCACTTTTTACTACTTGAGAGTGGATGGCTCTACCTTTTGTCAGACTTGTAAAGGTCCCATCAACGTGCGTTCCCTTCTCCACTGCTGCCAGGCTGCCACAAGCCTTCAAGGCGCCGACAAAGGTTCTATCATTTGGTTGAATACCTTCCTGGTTCATCTGTACATACAATTCCAAAGCCAGCACACTCTCTTCTTGCTCATCATAACCCGAGATCATGGTATTCCACGTAATCACGTCACGCTTAGGCAATCCATCAAAGATATGCAGTGCATCCGCCATGCTCCCACATTTTCCACACATATTTACCAAGGTATTTCCCACGAATACATCTGCTTCAAAGCCACTCTTTACTACTTGGGAGTAGATGGCTCTACCTTTAGAGAGGCACCCTATTTTCACAAATTTTCCATTAACTTGCTTCCCCTCTTCCAGTGCTGCCAGGTTACTGCAAGCCGTCAATGCACCCACAAAGGTTCGATCAGTCGGTTGAACACCTTGCTGGTGCATCCGTGCATACAATTCCAAAGCCTTCTCACCCTCTTCGAGCTTGGCATACCCGAGGATCAAAATGTTCCAAGACACCACATTGCGCTTCGGCAGTTTTTCAAACACACGGGCAGCATCCACCATGTTCCCACGCTTCACATACATGTGCATCAAATTGTTTATTTCAAACACTCGACGCTCATCTGAACGTCTCTCTGTCTCGACATGAATTCTGGCTTCCCTCAGCTGAGCCGCACTTCTCTGGACCGCATTCTCAACTCTGCTAGCACCAAAGGGACATAGCCTAAGCCAGGCGCCCATAACCAACGAAGATGCAAGCAGAGAGTTACCTTGCTAAAGGTAATATACTGTAGCCCAGCCAAGACGAGGTAAAGCAATTGAAGCACAGGAAGGCAAAGGAGGTGAATTGTGTGGGAGAATTGCGATGCAAAAGTGAAGCGCATCTGGTGCGAATGTGAGCGAAGTGAGAGTCCATGAGCAGGGTGAATATGTTGTAAGGTATGGCTAACAAATTCAGTCTGCATGAGGGCAGTGATCGCCCCAGAATGTTGATTTGTAATATACATCGGAGGAACACGTTTGTGTGTGTGTGAGTGAGAGAGAGAGAGAGAGAGAGATGTGGGCTGGTGTTAGTTAGGGCCAACAAGCCTTTTGTTGACGGGCGAATCGTCCCGGGAATTTGGCACGTTGCTATTTCACGGCTCGATTCTGCCCACAAAATAGTGCTCGGGTTTCACCCGCACCCCACGCCCCACTAGCGTGTTCGGTTAAGTTGGAGGTGAGTTGGGCGCCGGTAGACTCTCCGCCTCGCCTAACCCTCAGCTGCGCCAATCGGAAGCCTTAGCGGGCTTTGACAGCCAATAAACCAAGCTGTGTCAGGAGCTTAGGCTGGTTAGTTTGAACACCACATCCTTGGTTGTCGGTTTGGTGTGAGCCCGTCGACCCAAGGACGGTTACATACCAAGCCCCGCCCACAAAGCCATGATTTTCTTGTGTTGGTGGGCAGGGATCATTACACATGGTTTTTGCCCACACATCACGAGAAGAGAGGTCGAAGCCCCACTAGCCACATGACAATTAATTTCCATTGTTAGCAAAGTCCGCACCCATACCCTTGGGCAAGGGGTGTGGGCCACCCATGTTTACTTGGCCTGTACTAGAGAGTTTTCAAAAGCTCTGAGAACCTATGGAGCCATATGGCAGAATATAGACCGTTAGATTGCCTAATTGCCATTAATAATGTTTTCATCAAAATTAACTTGGCTTCAAATGAGTTTCCAAATTATAAATATGCATTCTCTCTCTAAATCGTCAGCTCACTTCTTCATCTTTCTCAACTCTGCTATCTCAAACCGGAGCGTTGCGTGCTGTTCTTCCTCCAAACCCTGTGACAATTTTGCACTCTGCTATCTCAAATTGGAGCTCTAGGTTTTTGAAAAAAAAAAATTGGAGCTCTAGAGACCTGCTCTCCTTCTTCTATGGATCAAAAATCGTACGATAATTTTGCACTCTACTATCTCAGATCGGAACTCTACCTGTTATCTTTTACCATAACTACAGGCCGGTTATGGATCTATCTATCACCGTTTATTTTCGTTGTTAATCGAATCACCCAATCTGTACTTCTCGAACTCGATTGATATACTCCCTCTGCTTTTCACCCTTTGGAGAAGTCACCTATTGTTCAAGCTGTATCGGAGTATAATCCCTCTCGAGGGAATGTTTGTTTTGCTTGATGTTTTGTTGGTAGGCTTGCTACACCCTTCTATTTCTAGAATTGGATGAAACAATGGCAAATTGTACTTCCCCAAATTGTCTAGGTTCTTCATGTCTGCATTGTATTCAATTACAAGGTTTCTCTTGCTCGTTCTGATCCCAGAGAGAGCCTTCACACTTTGTGGGTATTCTAATCACTGGCGATGGATGCATCGTGGGCCGACATTATACGCGATCTTGCCCCCTTTCTAAGACTGAGCCTCCCCACAAAAGAGCGAGGCATATGGGGAGCGATTTGATGGAGGCATTTTGGCATACCTTGATTCAGGAACTGGGAGATCAGTTCCTCTAGCCACTACAACGAAATCAAATTACGGTGGCATTGTACTCCCAGTTCATGAAGAGACAAGGAAAGCAAATATTTTTTCAAGGGAATTTGCTCTTGATACAAGGCCCCAAACTCAAGTTATGGAGATGGCATTTATAGGTTGAATTAAGAAATGTGCAAGATCATGTAAGCTGACCGTATAGGATGGACCAAACAAGGGTGAGCGGGCCTTGTGCTAGGCTTATACAATAAAGGATGAATCAAGAAAGGAGAAAAATAGGTGGAGCATAAAGGCATAGCTTGGCAAGGCAGAGTAAGTGCACCCTAAGTGCATGATTTGAGGGTGACGAGAGGTGGGCAAAGCTAGGATTCGATGTATTGCATCACCAAGCCCATAAAAGCAAGTAATTTTCGCTTAGAAGTTGTGCTACTCAGAGACCAATGATTGATGCGAAACAACTCTGAATCACCGATCTCTGCAGTTCAGTGCTTCCAACTCATGGCAATGGATGTGTTATTCAAGATCTCTTTGCTCTTGCAATTCAAGATGCTTGATGTAGATAGACATTGTCACTCTTCTAGGGACACATTCTTAGAAAATCCGAGAACATTAGATAGTGGATGAAGCATGTCTAGCCGCCGATGATGAGTTTGTTGTTGATAACACATTCTCAAGCAAGTTGTTCAAATGATTGGCCAGATGTAGCTTAGATTCAAACAAACTTGTTGTAGATCAGGGAGCACCAGGGAATTCCGGACTCGATTGCTCCTAGAGTCCTAATAAAATCGTGGGTTCATGAAGTCAACCTACAAGAATGCTAACCACCAATGATGAGTTTGTTGATCCTCGCCGATCGAGCGTTGAGCATGTTGTGATTCTTTGTGATCCTATGCTAGTGGCCACTGTCAATCAGCATTCAAGACCATGGCCCACAACTCTGCATTTGTCCCGATATTCTCCATCCACCAACGTTTGTCTTTTCAGTGTGCATTCAACCGTGGACCCTACAATCATGCACGGGACCCTCCCAAGCTAAACGGACCTAACGCAATAGAGCACCGGATACTGAATCCCGTTCAAGGGATGATGGTGAAGCTTGAAAGTGAAAGCAATTCACCTTTCAAATGAATGAAGTGCGGCGCCCTATCAGGGATTTGAAATTCTTGACAGGGCCAACCACCTGGGTGCATCTTCTCCAAGGTCCCATCTTCTCCACAGCTTCAGCTTCTCCTTAGGTCTGCTGACTCTAGGTTCCCCTTTGTTGCTCACCTGTGCCTAGCTTGACCTCACAGTGTCACACCATTTTGTTAACATTCTCTTTCATGATCAACTAGCCAAAGGACAAGGAAGTAGAGGCAGCCTAGAGCTTCGACGTTGCTAAAGCTGAAGAACGCATGCCAAAGCCTCCCTATGGCATGCTTACTACCCCCTTCATATGCTAAGGTCGCTCAATCCTTACACCAATCTCGCCATCACTCTTCATCCTTTGTTTCCATGTTCAGGGCCTGTTTGCAGAGCCGCTTGCAACTTCCATCTTCTCCTACGTAGAAACACTCAAAGAAAGCTACAGTCCACAACCCCCTCTATTGAGTGTAGAGAGCAGTGATAACAAATATCTACCAAAGTAGGAAGGGATAAACGTGGTGGGTGAGGAAAAGGATAGGACAGCAAGAAGGGTGCTTGAGCTACAAAGCAACTAAGGAAGTCCTTGTAAAGGTCGCATCCCTTCGAAACTAAACCATGCGTGGGACTAACACCCAAGACGCCCCTCCCCCAAAGAGAGAGAAAACTCCCTAGACATAGCCTGTGTGGGAACGCACCTTAGCCAACGAGGTCCATAATGGTTGGTAAGAATTTCAACTGAGGAGTGGATGATGAAGGGCAATATTGGTTTGTTTGATTGGTCACAAAATACCCATTTCAACATAAGCAGGTTACTGCTCTGAGGACTTTCAACAATTATAGGCGAATTATACACAACATGTCTCCTATTCCACACTTGAAGCATGGACCAAAGACACGACGAGTACGCAAAGAGGGGAAAAGTGAAGATGCGATAAGCGCTTCTCATCACATACATCGGTCGATAAAGCACTCAATTTTGATTGAAGGCAGGTATAACAACTGCAAGGCTCAGTCATTATACAAGGCAAAGATCTTCCACAACATCTATAGCCCTCTTTGTGCCATTGCACTCTGCCCTCAAAGGAAGGCTTCTTACGAACAATTGAGTTGTCCATTCCATCTTCAAGCCTGTAGAAAGAATTAGTTTAACATGCATACCTGCACTAGCCTTCACCTCAAGGAATGTTTGCTTCAAACAGCGTGTAAGAGAGGCCAAGTGCAATAGTTAACTATGATCATGACCTAAAATGACACATGTACATTATGTAGTTAGATTGTTAATCCCTCAAAGAAATATAACCAAAAACTAGGTAAGGTAGTTTTCACACATATACTCCCCCATACCCAAGGGACTAGCCCATTTTGCAAGAAGCATAGGAGGCGTGGAGGGATATGCTGCATTGTTGCCTAATATGTCTCTCTATCCAATTACCATTCCCTTTTCATGCTAGACATAGGTGTATAACCTGAATCCTTCCCACTAGTATAAACCAAAGTAATGGCCCCATGTTTTATGGTGGAAAAATACCATAGTCAACCTCCACCCACCAATACCATCGGGTGTATGAGTTTGTGGGCATGTATGTTGCTGGAATGCCAAATGTCGAGGGACTTTTGGATTCTACCAAGTCATAAATTGCTCTCTTCAAGCATTTTGGTAAAGAGGCCATGCCAACCCTAAACCCCTCCAAATCTAGGTCCTCATTTGTAAACACATACCCACATTGTATTAATGAGATTTGTTCTCGTGACACCTAAGTATTGCATCACACAATTATAATATGTTTTTATTAGCTAGTGAAATACCTTCAAATGTCGCATTGCGCAATCCACACACATGTAATTTCCACTGTGGGGCTTGCATGCCATGTACAATCTCGCCAATCCTCAAATGGGCAACCCCATGTCTAACAAAGCACAAAAATCATAGGGGGATGTATTTCTTCACTTGCGATTCGATCCACTCACCCTCCCCATCTGTGTCTAAGCATATGCACATCCTATCTATTTTACCCAAGATGATCCATAGGAGCAGTGGACCCCAGTTTAGCGGTGGGTAGAATTGTAAATTCTTTTCTTCAATATATGCCCACCTCGTGGAGCTTCCACTTGGGATGCCTATTGGTGGAACACCATATTTTCAAGGCGAGTCTAGCTCTACCATATTATATATCTTAGACTTTAACATAGGAGACATCCTTCCCATTCCCTCCTTGAAGGATTGCATATCTGCAATCACCTCTGGAAAGACTTTAACATAGGAGACATCCTTCCCAATCCCTCCTTGAAGGATTGCATATCTGCAATCGCCTCTTGACTTTCTAGGTCTTGCTCATCTTCCCATTGAATATCATCCTCATCCCATTCATTGTCATAAAAATCTCCTTGCAATCAACCACATGATTGCCATCCATAGGTTCAACTCACATGTGAATACCCACATGTGAATACATACAAGTGAATAATAGAACATACATTCCCTAAGAGTGCATTTCAGGTAGAGGCATATGATCACCTTTACTTCATATACTTCATTATAAATGAGTGCATAGTTGTGAGTGATACGGCCTCTTGGAAGTATGATTTGATCCTCCATATCAGGGCTTGGTCTTCATTGGGGCGAGGATCCACAACTACAACATAAGAAAAGTCATTATCATTTTCACACTCTACAATTTATTAATTATGATGAGGGGTGTTGCACATGAAAGATTCATACCGTCATCATTCCTTGCACTCAAAAATGTATAAGAATCATTAGAAGCAATTGTACATGGAGTGGTTATAGAAGGTTTCAATCTGGCTAATTCTATTGCATATAATTGATGGCATCACTGCACAATTGTTTGTACTTCAAAACCCTTGAATATCATCACCTTCATTTGGTGCTATAGATGTTACCCTTTCTTGACCACGCACATGTGCAACATGCCCACCTAAGGCTTACATTGTAAACAATATATCATATCTATGGATTCTTTTTACTTTTGACTTTTGCACATTCTTCTTCATTTGATAATCTCACAAAGTCATAAAGTATCTCCTTTGCTTGAGTCAAGGAGTGATCTATCAAGCTATCAATAAAAAATTTTGGAAGAAAACCAACATCTTTCCTAATCTCCATGTACCAATAGTATGGCAAGCATGCAGATGTGAGGCGATGCACAAGCCAATCAATGCGACGACCAAATATAGTTTTATTACCACATAAAAATCATGATTTAAGAGTCACATGGTAAGATTCTATTGCTCCATTGGTATCTTGGTTTGCATGAGGAAGTGTGCGAGCACATCGCACCCACATTGCTTCAATAGAGAGTAGTTATGAGTTTTGAGAGCATAAAAAATCCCCATGTGAACATAACAAAGAGTTTCATGAAACAGATTTAGGGTTGTAGGCTTCGAATACTAACGAAGTTAGTGAGCCCATCTCCTCGAAGTATTCCATGAATGCAATCTCCATCGCAAATTCTATTTTGAATTATCCAATCAAGAGTTCAGCTTGCTCAATTAACTTTGCATCAGACAGACTCTTGTCTATCCACCCATCCATAATGGCTCCAAGACTTCTAAACATTTCTACTCACCTGGGCCAATTGTCACGAACCTTTTTGATGAGATGCTTCAACCAACAACAACGTACATGCCACATGCAAAGGTATATTGGCACATTGAAGACATGCTAGACAAGAGAGAATATGAATTAGTGACAAGGAATTGAAGACAAGGTATGGTTAGGCAATGGCTAAAGTTTGCACCTTGGAGAAAGATGCAAGAGTACCTAAGAGCATCAATTTCAGCACAGGCATCATTTACCATAAATGCATTCAACACCCATGACTTGTTGACATCAAGTACATGGTTTCTTAACTCAGTCAACCATTAGATTATTGTGGCTAGGGTTGAGCTTGAGGTAATGATCCAAGCTACTGGGACACCATTACGATGTCTATCAAGTTCCAAAATTGTGTATAGTTAAAAGTGTAAAAAGGAGAAAGCACTACTATTAGAAAATGTGCATAGAAGATACACTATATAAAGTACTAGAATATGACTCTCAATTTTCATACCTTATAAATATTGGTGGCTGAATGTTGAATCCATTAAAACTAGGTTCATGGCCAAACGAGCTCATATTTTATACTTGCCATGCTGATTGAATTCCTAGGATGAACTCGCTTGAACCATCATAGTTTGTTCTTTGTATACAAAGACATTTTTCTTGTTCTCCATGACCCACTTGTGAATGCTTTGGGCATCATTAGAATGTAGCTGATAGGTGTCAGATGCAAGGCGCTTTGTAGTATTCAATATATCTCTAATTGATATAAAGTCATCCCTTACAAAGGCATAGTGTGGATCTATTTGTTGCCTTACATGCACTAATGCAATATGGTTATCAAGGACTTGCAATGTTGTGAACCCTTTGCACAAATGTTGAAAATTCAAGGTTTTTTCTCTATAGACAACCATGGAGTGAAGATTGCATTTGACCCGTGAGCTATGTCTCCTTCAAGATTCCCATGAAAAAATCCATCACTCGAATCATTGTGGTGCATCATTATATAAGAAATGTTGGATGCTACATCATCCCAGTGGTACAATTACTGGATGATAAAGTAACATAGACAACCCATTCCTTTTCGTGTTCGTATTGCACGTGGCCTTGAACTTGGTCCAGATTTGGGGACTTTAGACAAGTCTAGAGGTTTCAACACCTCATGCCTTGAATCAATGGGACCATATGTGCACGAGTATCTATGTAGAAGACATGATGGTACTAGTCATTACAATGAAGTCTTTCATATGACACAAGGAATTCCAAAGGCTACATTGAAGTTATGTTTTCTTCAACAACCACAACTCAGGGGCCGATTGGAGAAGTGACTTCGGCCCCCTACGCTCCATCTTGTCAATGTGAAAGAAGGTGATAAAATTAGGGTTGTTTCTCTCCATCTCAATGAAGTCATCTACACGATGCAATTCCACACATGCAACACGCATAACCTTGTAGGGGGAGTAAGGATCCTCAACCCTTTGGACAAGAAAATGGCTTGGACTCAATCAATTCACGTCTCTTGCAAAGGAAAATGTTCACATCAAAGAGAATAATGTTGTCCAGACATATGTAGGTGTTGTGCACATGACAGTGAAAGAGAGTCAACTAAAATCCAGGCATACAATGTGTTAAAGACACCCAATATTAAAAAGCATATCATTCAAATAAGAAAAATAGATTTGAAATGAAAGGAGTGGAGATAAAGATTTTGATATATGCATTGACAGGGAGTGATGATGAGGAAGCCATGCTCTGAAGATGTGCAAGTCCACAATATATTGTTCCTGCTCAGAAGGTGTACTGCAAAAATGCCAAAAAATCTAGTAATTTTTAGTTTAAAAGAAAGGTATTACATTCTATATGTAAAGATTATATTAATGGAATTTACAATAATATGCCATAGGCCATATGCATGTTGTTGCCGATTGGAGTTAGCATCCCACACATTCATGTTTCCCTGATGGTGCAGGCATTTGGGGCCTAGGGGATTGTGAAGTATTCCCCACATAGTTTATATTCCTCACGCGTATCCATGTAGAGCATACAATTTCATATGGCTCTATAAATTGCATACCATTGGGATGCAACCAACATCCAAACTGCATACAATTGGGACACGAACAACATCCGAATCTATAAACATGCTTTGGGTACTTGCATACAATTGTGGTTGATTTCTTCTGGATTCATAGAGACTAGGCTTCCTTTCTCCCTGGCTCCATCCTCATAATTTCTCCTAATTATAAAGGCAAAGAAATGAATATGTTGCCCACCCAAATATGATTCTCTAAGGCCAACAACATAGCTAAAAGTGGAAACACATACAACATTCTTTTCTATGGTATGCAAAATGTAGTAGGAACATGCAGATGCTGCCGCCTTAGTTCTATATGGAGGATGGTGGCATTCCATCCCTAGTTACATGCCACGCTTCAACTTCTATGTGGGGAAATAGCCAACTTGTTTTACCACCATTGGATACTTGTCTGATACAATTGGAAGTTTTATGGGAAGATAGATTTGGCTTGGAACTTTCTGCACCATGAGATAGTTCTGTGATGCCTAGAAGACAAACAACAAGATGAAGAGTAATGCAGAGTGGGCAATGAGGAAGGTGAGAGGATGAATAAAAGAACAAACAACAATGCAGAGTGGGCAATGAGGAAGGTGGGATCTTGGAGGTGCCCTTGGAAGACAAACACAGAGTGGGAGCTTGGAGGTGCGCCTGGAGCAGGCGACCAGCTTGGACTTCTATCTCGACGTATTCATGGTTTCAGCTGGAGTAGGTTGCAATTTTCAAGGAGGAGGGGCCAGGTAAAAATTATAATTTGAGTTTATGTTAACATCCACAGAGTACATGTGAAGATAGTGGGAGAGAAGGAAGGAGTCTCACTTGCGGCTTTCTCACATACACAATGGGGGAATGCACACAAAGGTGGAGGCTGAAAATAGTTTTCCTCTTCTTAGTTGTGAAAGCAAAAAGAACTCTAGTACAAAGAAATAGAAGAACCCTATATGTGGGTCTCAAACCAAACTCAGCTAACTAAGGTGGCATACTAACTGAGCCACGAGCTAGAGTACATAAGGATAGCTGTCATCCAGCTATTATTCATGGGCGGTGTACCAACTGCATCTACAGCTAACAAGTCGGTGACATAAATGCACAACGGTCACCTTGGCATATCACGACTGGAGCTCAATATCTCAACACTCCCTCTCGAGCTCAATCCCAATTCCTGCACACCAAGCAGGTCTTTGAACTTGCACAGCTTCTCTGCGCCCAATGCCTTCATGAATATGTCAGCTACCTGATCCTCTGTGCTGACATAAACTAGATCAATAAGACCTAATAAAACCTTCTCCCGCACATAGTGATAATGCACCTCAATGTGCTTTGTTCTAGCATGATAGACTAGGTTATTTTCCAAGTGTATACTGCTCATGTTGTCACAATAAATGACAACTGGCCCATCTGTAGACTGATGCATATCAAAAAGTAGCTTATGCAACCAAGCTACCTCACATGCAGCCATTGCTGCATCCCTGTACTCAGCCTCTGTGCTCAACAAGGCAACTGTAGGCTGTTTTTTACTGCTCCAAGTGACTACAGCACTCCCAAAAGAGAACACATATCCACTGGTAGATCATCTATCAGAAATACTACCAACCCAATCAGCATCAGTGTATCCATGCAATTGTATCTGAACCCCAGTCTCATAAAATAGTCCATACTGCAATGTGGACTTCACATACCTAAGTATGCGTCTAGCCGCATCCAAATGCAGTTTCCTTGGAGCCTGCATAAACTGACTTACCAATCCAACAGCATAGCTCAAATCTGGCCTAGTAATAGTCATATAAATCAAACTTCCTACTATGCGCCTGTACATAGTAGGGTCTTCCAGAAGCTCACCTGCATCTACGCTCAGCTTCACATTCTGCTCCAAAGGAACTGAAATAGGCTTACAGCCTGTCATCCCATATTTGGACAGCATGTCCAATCCATACTGCCTCTGCAAGAGCCATATCCCACTTGGTGATCTAATCACCTCAATGCCCAAGAAATAACGCAGCTCTCCCAAATCCTTCATCTCAAACTTCTGCTTCAATAGCATTTTCACATGAAGGATATCTTCATCACTATCACCTATGATGATCAAATCATCAACATAAATGACAAGCAGCATAATACCTTTCTCTATTTTTCTCACATAAAGTGAGAAATCTGCCTTGGAAATCTGAAAGCCAATAGTGACAAGATACTGTCCTATCTTGTCAGACCATGCTCTAGGTGCTTGCTTCAAGCCATACAAGGCTTTCTTCAACCTGCAAACAAACTCAGGATGAACAGCATGAACATAACCTGTTGGCTCCTCCATAAAGACCTCTTCTTGCAAATCACCATGCAAGAAGACATTCTTTACATCCAACTGATGTAAAGACCATCCCTTTGATGCAGCCATAGCAATGACTGCTCTTACGGTTGCCATCCTTGCAACCAGGCTGAATGTTTCTTCATAATCAATGCCATATGTCTATGCATACCCCTTGACAACTAATCTTGCCTTGTATCTGTTCACAAAACCATCTGCATTGTGCTTCATCTTATAAACCCACTTACAACCAATTGCATTCTTGTCTTTAGGCAAAGGCGCCAATTCCCATGTAGCATTTGCTTCCAAGGCATCCATTTCTTCATCCATGGCTTTCTCCCATTTTTCTTTTCCCATGGCTTGCTGACAAGAAGTGGGTTCTGGTTCATGTATCACTTTGACCATATAGGCATAGTGAATGGTTGTAAATCCATCATATTTCAGCCTATCCACAGGATACCTAGACCTGGGCAAAATAGGCTCACTTCTAGGTGCTCTCAAAACATCCCTGGTCTTCCTTACTCTAGGTGTAACAACAGAAGGAATACCCAACTCATCATCAATGCTCTGTTCTGAGCCATTGGATTCACCATCCACATAAGAGTGACCTGCATTCACATCAAACATGGGCTAATCTACCTTCTCTTTTCCTTTTCGTGATACCTGCATACCACTATCTGCATTGCTTTGATGAGATTCTCCTGATCTCAATCAGCCTGTCCATGGCGAAGTATGTGAACCATTGCTAGAGGACACTGCAAGTCCACTAATATTTTGTGATTGTTGCTGTGAATTCTATGCAGCATTACCATTTTTTGCATCTACATCGTCAATCACATTTACTGGTTTATACCAGCTGCTCATCTCATCTCAAGAACAACATTCTGCTCACTATAAACTTACGAGTAGAAGGGTTATAGCATCTATACCCTTTCTACTGCAGAGAATAACCAATAAAGATGCACTTCTTAGCTTTTGGATCCAACTTGGACCTCAACTCATCTGGCACATGAACATAGGCAATGCAACAAAAAATTTTCAAATGAGAAATATATGGTTTCCTACCAGTATACATCTCCTCTAGCGTCATGCCATGTATTGCTGCAGTGGGAGTCCTGTTCATTATGTAAACTGCTGTAGCAACTGCTTCAGCCCAATAATAGTCTAGTAGGTCTTTTTCATTTAGCATGGCCCGAGATACATCTCCAATATGCTTGTTTTTCTGCAAGTCCATTTTGATGTGGGGTATGACTGCATGAATATTGCTGCTTTATGCCATGCTCCTACAGGAACCTTGCAAACTCATTTGAGAGGTACTCTCCCCCTCCATCTGACCTTAGGTATTTTATTTGCAGGCCTGTTTCTTTTTCAACCATAGCTTTAAAAGCTTTGAAATGCCCAAACACTTCACTTTTCTTTTTCATAAAATACACCCAAACTTTTCTACTGTAGTCATCAATAAAAGTGACAAAATAATGATAGCCTCCAATGGATGCAGCTTTAGTAGTCCACACATCAAAGTGGATTAATTCCAATGGCTTCTTACTCTCTTGAACATGTCTAGGAAAGGGTGTGATTTTTTGGTGAGCTTTTTGTCATGAGCTTTTTTTCAATTTTCATGAATATTGCGAGCTTTTCATTCACCTGAGAGAGAGAGAGAGGGGGGGGGGGTCATGGAGTGGGGTGGGTTGAAAGTTTGGGTTGTGGTTGCAGTTAAGAGGAGAGAGGGGGGGGAGGGGAGATAAAGGAAAGGGGGAGGGACGGGCGCATGGGTAAGGTGGCATGGAGAAGGGAGGGGAGGGGAGTTGGAACATATATTCATTATCATAGTGGAGAACGTAGAGGGGGAACTTATAAGGTATGCAAAGAGGAGTGCAAGGAGGAGAGAGAGGATGAGGAATGTGAAAGTTATGTTCATCTACTAAATGTAAAGGGGAAGGGAGAGCATGTGGGAAATTTGTTTATTTTCAAAGTGTATAATTTGACAGATTTGACATCATATTTGGATTCCTCGTCGAATTCCGGTCATTTTGAGTACCAACATGACCATATTCTGATAAAAATTGGAAAAATGGTGTTTTTGTCATTTTGGCCTGTTTGGGGCCTGTTTGGAGTCTAGCGCAGACTCAAAACAGGCCCCAAACAGGCCAAAATGACAAAAACACCATTTTTCCAATTTTTATCAGAATATGGTCATGTTGGTACTCAAAATGACCGGAATTCGACGAGGAATCCAAATATGAGGTCAAAAGTTTCAAATTATACACTTTTAAAATGTACATATCTCCCATAGTTCCTCCCTTCTACTTTGAATATGGACATATCTTCCATAATTTTTTGCCTCCTACTGCCACTCATATCCTCCCCCCCCTTGTGCATAGTATACACTCTTCCATCCCTCCCACATGCTATGAAGATGAACATATCCTATATTCTCTCCCCCTCTTTCTAACCTCCCCATCTTTCTTATAACAAAAACATGTATGGATTTCTAAAAAAAGCTCGCAAAAACAAAGGAAATGGTAAAAAAGCTCACATTAAAAAGCTCGCCAAAAGATTTCCCCCTCTAGGAAATGGTTTCCTTGCGTGTTTTCCAAATTGACAGGCTTCACATACCTTATGCATTTCTGCAACCTTGAATTTAGGCAATCCTGCAATAATATTTTGGGCCTGCATTGATTTAAGTCGCTGTACATTAACATGACCAATGCGTTTATGCCAGATATCAATATCTACAACTACACCGGTCAAATGTGCAAACATTGCTGCACTCAATTCAGGCATGTCCACATCCAACGCAAACATGCTGCCCTTCTTCTTTCCTTCTGCTATCAAGCGACCTTTATTTTTCATATCCTCAACAAAGCATCCATGAGAATTAAATCTGACCTGCAAGCCCTGCTCAACCATTTGACCAACAAAAACCAGGTTCTTGATGATATTCGGGACATGAAATACATCATACAGGTATTTCTTTTTCCCATCCTGCATAGACAAAGGAATTTTACCAATCTGCACAATAGGATGTGCAGTATCATCACCAGTCTCCACAAATCCTGGTTTTTCCATTTTCCTTGCATCCTGCATCCATTCTGCATGACCTGTCATGTGGTTTGATGCACCTGAGTCAACATACCACACATCATTGCTTTCTTCTGCACTTGTCATGGAATTGGTCATGTGTTGCATCATAAATAAATGCTCATTTCTGTCATCACCCTGTCTACTAGAGGATGCATAATTGCCTTGCTGCACTTTTCCATTCATAATGTCATTCTGCTTTTTGTAGTTGTCTTTAGCCATATGACCCATTTTACCACAATAGTAGCATTCAACATTGTTGTTTGCATTTTGGCCTCTCTGCCATCCACCACGACCTCTTTGGCTCCCCATGCCTCTAGAGTTACCACGTCCTCCTCCATAGGACTGGTTTTCTTGAGTTTGCTGCATATTTTGATTTCTACCACGGCCTCCAGATCGGCCTACTCTACCTTTGCCTCTACCTCTTCTAGCATTTGAGTAGAAGATAGTTTCTTTTGAAGTTCCTCCTGAAGAAGATGCACCACCATTTCTCTGCTCTTGAGAAATTAGAAGAGAAAACAACTCCTCAAAATCAGGAAATTTTTCACAGACGGCAATGGATGTCTGGAACTATGCATAATCCTTTCCTAGACCATTCAAGGTCACAGAAACTAAATCATCATCTTCCACTGGCAACCCAATGGAAGCAAGTGCATCTGCAATTTTCTTCACCTTCATGTGGTAGTCATTGATGCTCATATTTTCTCTCTGCACATTGTGCAACTCCTGCTTGAGCTGCATTTTCCTGGCTTGTGTATTTGTGCTGTACATTTTTGCCAAAGTATCCCATGCCTCCTTTGGCATACTTGCATCTTGAATATGCACAATCATAGAATCTGAAATATTGATAGACAGTTAGCACATAACTTTTATGGCTCTCTCATGCCGTCCTTTAAATGCCTGCATTTCCTATTGATTGGGAACATTAGGAAGAACTGGTTTTTCTTCATTTCCTGTAATGAACTCCCAATAGCCTTTTCCCATAAGGAAATTCATCATTCTAAACTTCCATGCTTGGAAGTTGTTCTTGTCAAGCTTTTCAGTGACAATCTGTGAAAGAGAATCAGATGCCATTACAAAACACTGCAAAATATTCTATCACTGCAAAAAACATAGCTTCTGCCTCACAAGGGCAAATGTGCAAAACTGACGAAGGTGGTATTTGAACACACAATTACTTCCTAGTGATGATTTTGCATCAACAGGCAATAAGGATGATTCTGTAACTCCCAATATCTCTACACACAGGCATACGATACAATTTCTGTGGCAACTTTTCACCGACCTGCAAAACAGTGGTCGCACAACAAAAACGGGGCCTTTTTCTCAGTGCTTGCGGAGAACTTCCGCCTCCAAAACGGACCCCAAAATGGCCTCGAATCAGAAAAATAAAGTGAGTGGGGACTTTGAGAGTGCTCTCAACGGAAGCAAGAATGGAAGAGGGAGAGAGAGCGAGAGAGAGAGAGACAGAGAGCCACACAAGTTTTGGTGGGTGCAGAACCACCCTAATCTTCTTTTTCATTCATTTATATATGTGTTTGAGTATTGTACATAACTGGGGTTAAGGCACAGTGACCTTTAACCCCCACAACCTCCCACTTAAAGGACAATGTGCCTTTAAGGGAGAACAACCAGTGAGCATACTATCCAATGCCCATCAATACACGACAATACTCAAACCGCTGACTAGGTAGACTCTTCGTCAGCATATCTGCAGGGTTATCATCTGTATGAACCTTGACAAGCTCTATGCGCTTGTCCTCAAGTACCTCCCTGATGAAATGGTACCTGACCTCAATGTGTTTGGTCTTTGCATGAAAGACTGGATTCCGTGCTAGCTGAATAGCACTCATGGAATCACTATGCAATGTCGGTACACCTGTATGAATCCCCAAATCTCCCACTAGCCGATCAAGCCATATAGCCTCCTTGCAACCCTCTGTGGCTACAACATACTCAGCCTCTGTGGTAGACAAAGCCACGCACTTCTGTGCACGAGACATCCACGACACTGCACCACCTGCAAAGGTGAACACATAACCAAAAGTGGATCTCCTACTATCCACATGCCCTGCATAGTCTGAATCTGTGTACCCAAGTACACGCATGTCTCCTTTACCAAAGCAAATGCACATCTCCTTGGTACCCTTCATGTACCTCATGATGCACTTAACTGCCTCCCAATGCCTCTTTCTTGGATTAGCCATATACCGGCTAACAACTCCCACTGCAAATGCAATGTCTGGTCTAGTAGCTATCATAGCATACATAAGACTCCCAACTGCTGATGCATAAGGAACCTTGGCCATCATGGCCTTTTCCTCATCTGATTTGGGACTATCTGTATGACTCAGTTTCACATATGGAGGCAATGGAGTACTCACTGCCTTCCCCCCCTCCATATTGAAACGCTGTAATACTTTTGTAACATACTCTTTTTGTGAAAGCCAAAGGAGTTTCCTACTCCGATCACGCGTGATGCGCATACCAAGAATATGACCTGCAAGTCCCAAATCCTTCATATCAAAGGCCTCATGCAACTTGGCCTTTAATGCATCTAGCTCATAAGTATTCTTGCTAGCCAATAGCATATCATCCACATATAGTGCCAGGATTATCAGGCTACTATCCTTAGCCCTTTTAGTGTAGAGGCAGTGATCAATTTCACTCCTTCTAAAACCCTGGGACCGAATGAAAGCATCAAACTTCTGATACCATTCTCTAGGTGCTTGCTTAAGACCATAGAGACTCTTTTTCAGCTTGCAAACTAAATGCTCTTTGCCCTTTTCTTCAAAGCCTTCTGGCTGCACCATGTAAATGTCCTCCCATATCCTCTACTGCCACTAGTCCAAGCATGCATCTAAGTGTGGTCATCTTCACAACCGGAGAGAATATCTCATCAAAGTCCACACCCTTCTCTTGCTTGAACCCTTTAGCAACCAAACGGGCCTTGTACCTAGGCACATCATCACCTGTGACCTTCATTTTGTAGACCCATTTACATGGCAATGCTTTCTTTCCATGTGGCAAAGAAACCAAGTCCCAAGTCTTATTCTTCATAAGTGAACTCATCTCTGATTGCATAGCATACTCCCACTTGCGTTGATCCTCACGCATCATAGCCTCTCTGTAGCAAGAAGGCTCCCCGCAATCAGTAAGCATCACATAGTCTACCCCTGGAACAAATTTATCAGGTGGTCTAGACACTCTAGATGATCTTCTCAAGGGCATTTCAGCCTGCTGTCCCACTTGCATATCAGCCACATTTGGCTCATCATTTCCACCAATAGATGATCCGTCATCTACCCTTGATTGTATACCTGTGGGAGTACTTGGTGGTACCATTTCTTGCACATTTGGTGCATGGACAGCTTGCTGTCTATCAACATAGGCAGGTGGATTCACATCCTGGAAAGTGATTCTCCTCATTTCCACATCCCTCATGGGTGCCTTATGCATCTTCTTCTCATTGAAGACCACATCATGGCTGCGTATGATCTTCTTTGCTTCTGGATCCCAGAGACGATAGCCCATCTCTCCACTTTCACCATAACCTAGAAAGATGCATTTCCTAGACTTAGGATCTAGCTTCTTTCGAAGCTCTTTTGGCACATGTGCATATGCCTCACACCCAAATATACGCAAATGAGAGTAAGAGGGCTTCTTGCCACTCCATGCCTCTTCAGGAATACCACCATCCAAACTCTTACTAGGTGATCTATTGATCACATGCACTGCAGTCTTCATTGCCTCAGCCCAAAAACCACCAGAAAGACTTGCATTGGAAAGCATGCATTGCAACCTTTCTTGAATGGTACGGTTCATCTTTTCTGCAACTGGATTTTGCTCTGGAGTACGAGGGGATGTAAGCTCCCTCTTAATCCCACCAGTATCACAAAAATGCTGAAAGTCATGAGAGAGATACTCTCCACCATTGTCAGTCTGTAGGCATTTAAGCGTTCTACCTGACTGATTCTCAACCAAGGCCAGCCATTTCTGAAATACCTGGAACACATCACTCTTCCGAGCTATAGCATAAGCCCACACTTTCCTAGTTGCATCATCAATGAATGTCACATAGTATTCAGCCTTGCCTAATGACCGTGTAGGCATGGGACCACATACGTCTGAATGCACCAAATCAAGCATTTCAAACTCTTTCTTTCCCCTTCTTTTATGGGCTGATTTAGTCTGCTTCCCATAGAGACAGTGCTCACAAAATTCAAAATCAGAGAAACTCAAATGCGGTACATAACCCAAACGGCATAAGAGTTTCATTCCATTCTGGCTCATGTGCCCCAACCTGCAATGCCACAAAGAAGTGCTTGGCTGCTCGGTTATTGCAACAACATGATCAAATACCCCTGATACATGTAAGGGATACAAAGTCCCACACTTGGCACCCCTAGCCAAAAGCATAGAGCCCTTCTGAATTTTCCAACTCTGAAAACCAAAAGTGGTGTGAAAACCAGCATCATCTAGCTGACCCACTAAAATAAGACTCTTGGTCAGCTTAGGCACATGTCTCACATGTTTCAAAACAAATGCAGACCCATTTGCAAAAGAAAACTTTATGTCACCTGCTCCCACTATGTCACATGCATAGTCATTTCCAAGATGCACACAACCTGTCTTTCCACTATCATAAGTGGAGAACCATTCCCTATGGGGAGTAACATGGAATGAAGCACCAGAATCCAAAATCCAATCCTGGGAATATGCATCATCTGAAGTGGTAAGCAACTCTGCAGATAAACTAGACATGAAGAGAACATCATTGTCACTATCATGTGTGACTGCATTGATCTCCTCGATCTTCACTTTTCCTTTGTCCTCCCTCGGACTCTCTTCCTTTTGATTTGCACCCCAATTTGCATTCTTTTTCTTATCCTTTTGCTCTCTTTTCAGCTTGTAGCAATCCTTTTTCATATGGCCCTTCTTGCCACAATGGTAACACTCAATGTTCCGTGCCCTAGATTTGCTACGAGACTTTCCTCTTTCTTGGGACTTTCCCCTGAACTGTGATCTGCCCCTTTGCACATTTAAGGCTGCATCCTGCTTGTTGCCATCCATAGACTTCCGTCTAATCTCCTCGGCCAACAAGCTACCCACAACATCATCAAATTTCAGTACTCCACTAGGTGCAGAGTTACTGACAGCTGTACGGAAGGTATCCCCTGAGGATGGCAATGAACATAAGAGAAATATTGCCTTAGTCTCCGCATCAAAATTCATTTTCTGAGCCTGAAGTTGGCTGAAAATAATATTGAATTCATTCAAGTGAGAAGCAATGGAGACCCCTTCCTTCATATTCAGCTCAAACAACCTCTTCATGAGGTAAACTTTATTAGAGGCAGTTTCCTTCTCATAAGTGGCACACAGTTTCTTCCACAAATCTTCCGTAGTCTGCTCATTTACTACTGTGAAATAAACTGACTCTGCAAGATGAAGTCTAATAGTAGACTTTGCTAATGCATCCAACTCATTCCAATCATCCTCAGACATATCCGCAGGCTTAGCTTCAATACCTGCCAAGGGTTTAATCTGCTTCTTTTGAATAAGCACATCCCTTATTTGTTCTTTCCACAAAGAAAAGTTTGTCCCATCAAACTTTTTAATGCTGAAAAACTCCTTTTCAGGCATGGAAGAGGATGCCATGATGCAAATAAAGCAAAATCCCAAATGCTAGTGCCTGCAAGAGAGAATCACACCAAATACCAGGTGCACCCAAATGTGTATGCCACAATAGAGTGAAATATCACCAAAACTCAAAACTCAAAGCATCTGACTCATGTGCATATACTATGCATCCATATGAGCAAATCTGACCCAAAAGAAAATGCCAATAAGTGCCAAATGACTCAAGCATAAACACTGTCCACTGGCATATGCATCAATAATGTCTCATCCAAGAGAGCATAGCACTATCAGTGCATCACCTACAATGTGTCAAAGCTGTCCCTCAGCTTAAAATAGCATCCATGTGCAAAGCGTCCATAAAAATAGCATCCCACAAGGCAATTTGGGCCTATCAGCGCATCCAACAAGGACCACAATGCATCCAAATGGCCTATAAATCATCCACTGCAACCCAATGCATACCACGAATGAGCGCACACTGCAACCAGAGTGATCTGCATAAGGTATGCTCAAGAAATCATAGTCCCACGGTAATGAGCGCTACTGAAAATAGAACCTGAGATGCCTCAAAACATGGGCGCCATTGCATAATCGGACTCAGCAAGAAAATCTGCAAATATCTCTCTTCTGCCAGAACTCCAAAATCCCAACCGATGAGTGAGAAATGGGAGTCAATACTTATCCACTGCCATGTGGCATAAATCTAAGGTTTCAAAACCTTAGTATGAAAAATGCATAACAGAGAGACGAAATCGAATACACAGAGATTTATAACTCTGAAAATCCTCCACCGAATCACGTAAGAATTGATAGGTAGGGGTTTTTGGGCGTCCGGAACGCAATGGGACAGACGGTTTTGGAAACCGTGGCCTCAATCACTGGGTCCAACACACGGACTGAAAAACGTTTTTGGAAACAGAGCTATCTGTAAACTCCACCGGAGTGCGAATGATGAGCAACATAGAAGTTTTAGGACCTCCTGAGTCCACCGGAACTGACAGATCTGCAAATGGTTGCTCCAAACTTGAGTTCCAACACCCGGGCAAAAAACGCAGGAACTGACACAGTGACTCAGAAATCCAATGAAATGATCCCAGATTCAAGAATGAAGGTGTTTCCAGGCTCCTGAAGTAATGTGGACACCAAAAGCAAGCAGTAGTTGCCTCTACAAGTCAATACGGAGTCTTTGTCATCGAACGGAACAGGGAAAAGCTCAAAAAACGACTTTTTCTTTGAAAGCTCTTAATAGGCTCTCAAAACCACTTCGCAAAGCCAAAGTGACTTTTCCAAAGGTTCCTCCAAGGTCTCTGCACACTCGGATGCAAGTAAAGTCACCCACAAAGCTTTCCACAAAGCTTCTCCTTCCTCCCACAGAGCTGCTGAGCTTCAAGCATTCACGCACGCTCAGCTAGATCACCCGGGCTCTGATACCAGTTGAGAGTGCTCTCAACGGAAGCAAGAATGGAAGAGGGAGAGAGAGCGAGAGAGAGAGAGACAGAGAGCCACACAAGTTTTGGTGGGTGTAGAACCACCCTAATCTTCTTTTTCATTCATTTATATATGTGTTTGAGTATTGTACATAACTAGGGTTAAGGCACAGTGACCTTTAACCCCCACAGACTTTGCCTACACCCGCAACATATAATGCCCTCTTGCCACACCGCGAAGGGCATCTCAATCTGAGACAATGCACTCTTGCACTTCCCGGCTGTGGTACCTGCAGAGATTTGCTCCCAAACTCGAAAAAGGAAAGCAACACTGGTCCTCTTACCAGGACACCGTGGACTTGGTTTGCTTTCTTGAGCTCCTTACCACGAACCAGGCTCTGATACCATGTGAAGATAGTGGGAGAGAAGGAACGAGTCTCACTTGCGGCTTTCTCACATACACAATGGGGGAATACACACAAAGGTGGAGGCTGAAAACACTTTTCCTCTTCTTAGTTGTGAAAGCCAAAAGAACTCTAGTACAAAGAAATAGAAGAATCCTATATGTGGGTCTCAAACCAAACTCAGCTAACTAAGGTGGCATACTAACTGAGCCACGAACTATAGTACATAAGGATAGCTATCATCTACCTATTATTCATGGGCGGTGTACCAACTGCATCTGCAGCTAACAAGTCGGTGACATAAATGCACAACGGTCACCCTGGCATATCACGAGTGGAGCTCAATATCTCAATAGTACAGTCGTCGAATGCAGGGTAATCAGTAATTATTGGTGTTTAGGTGTTGTCTCTATGCCAACATGGACTTAGGTAGAACAGAATGTGTGTGTAGAGTAGTGGGCGGCAAAGCTCCGCTTGTACTTGCATAAGGCTAGAAATAATCCCTCTTGGAAATCTAACTTGCATGTTCTACATGCAAGTTCTACATACGATTCCTACATGCAACTCCTACATGCAACTCCTACATGCGAGTTCTACATGTGAGTTCTACATGCAACTCCTACATGCGAGTTCTACACCTGTGAGTTCTACATGCAACTTCCACATGCGAGTTCTACATGCAACTCCTACATGCAACTTCTACATGCGAGTTCTACATGCAACTCCTACATGCAACTCCTACATGTGAGTTCTACATTCGAGTTCTACGTGCAACTCCTACATGCAATTCCTATATGCGAGTTCTACATGCAAGTTCTACATGCAACTCCTACATGCAACTCCTACATGCAAGTTCTACATGCGAGTTCTACATGCAACTCCTACATGCAAGTTCTACATGCGAGTTCTACATGAGTTCTACATGCGAGTTCTACATGCAACTCCTACATGCGAGTTCTACATGCGAGTTCTACATGCGAGTTCTACATGCAACTCCTACATGTGAGTTCTACATGCGAGTTCTACATGTGGTCCAAGGTGCTCAAGTTGTAAGGTCCCCATATGATTCAACAAGATAGGAGCAAAAATTCTAGATAGTGCAGGAAATCTTGTTGCCACAGGAGTAAGGAGGAACAACCTGTATGATCTAAGTGCTCTTACAGCCACCGCTAGAGTGGGCACAAGCAGACTTTAGCATGAAAGATTCGGCCACATCGGATTTGTAGTGCTGAAGGAGATGCAGAAGCAAGGTATGGTTGCTCACTTACCTATAGTTGCAGAAATCAAAGAACCGTGTGAAGCTTGCATGATGGGCAAGCAACAAAGAAAGGCATTCCCACAAGAAAGCAAGAATAGAGCAAACACTCCTCTAGAGTTGGCGCATGTTGACTTGTGCGGTAAGATGCCTACATAGGCCTTGGGGGGATCTTCCTATTTTTTATTGATTGTCGACGACTATAGTAGGAAGATGTAGTAGGAAGATGTGGGTGTACTTTCTTCGCGAAAAGGCTCAAGCTTTTGGAAAATTTAAAGAATGGCTACATCTTGTTGAAAATGAAACAGGGAGAAAAGTGAAGAAAATCAGATTGGATGGTGGTAGTGAGTTTGTTTCTACACAGTTTGAAGATTTTTGCAAGAGCAAAGGGATCAAGCAACAAACGACGACACCACATACGCCTCAGCAAAATTCGGTTGTTGAACACCGAATGCGGACCACGGTGGAGATGGGGAGGTGGATGTTGAAAGGTGTTGGACTGCTAAACCACTTTTGGGCTGAGGCTGTCAATACTGTGGTTTACATCCTTAATTGCAGCAATACAAAGGCACTCAAAGGTAAAACACCACATGAGGCTTACAGTGGTAAGAAGCCATCTGTCTCCCACTTCAGAACATTTGGGTGTGAATGCTATGCGCATGTACCAGACAAAGAGAGAAACAAGCTACAACCAAAAAGCACCAAATGTATCTTCTTAGGCTATTGTGATGAGAAGAAAGCCTATAAGTTGTATGACCAAGAGGAAAAGAAGATCATAGCAAGCCGCGACATGGTGTTCAGGGAGCAGCCACATGCAGTGGAGGTAAAGAAGAGCTCTTCCACTTTATCATCAAGCGAAGAGGTAATTCACTATGGGACTGTCCCAAGAGCTATAAAGGAGGAGGAAATATCAGATGAAGGTATAAGTCACCAACCTATTGTTACAACACCAAAAAAGCCATTGCCACGATGGGTAAGGCAGCTCTACGACCATGATAACCAGATGCCTATGTGTGTTGAGCAGCATGCAGATGGATCAAGGCAGTCTCAGAGAATCGAGGAGCAAAGGAGGGCTTCTGCTCACATAATTAGTATGGCCTTGATGGCTGAGATTATTGCAGAAGTAAAGGAGCCTGCGAGTTTGGAGGAAGCACTTGTAGACCGAGATTGGAAAAATGCTATGCAAGTAGAATATGACAGCATCATCAAGAATGAAACTTGGGAGTGTTGGAAAGCTGAAAGGAAAGCAAAGAGTGGACACAAACTCAGAATACTTGCATTACTTGGTTGTAGAATGAAGAAGAGTGAGGTCCTTAAGTAGGCACCTCATACATGCTCATTGACATCACTGATGACCTCAAAGCTCCACAATCATCTCCTCAATCTGCTCCTAGATTCTCTCAATCATCCTATGTGGCTCTCCACCACCTAACTGTACTTGTGGGCACCTAACTGTGCCTCTAGCACTCACACATAGAAACATAAGGTGTGCCTGAGGCATACACCTTGAGATATCCCAACAAACCCCCCCTCCAGGAGATGCCTCAGGCTATGTCAAGGATACATCTAGTCTCATAGTTTCTCATGCCATCTCATGGTGGTCAAGGATAAATCTATGGCTAGGTTCTCATGCTAGTAAGGGTTTCCTTGGGTGTAAGGTAAACAAAGAGGGATACAGAAAGACCTTCCAATGGTTATCTCCCCTGCATGTACATGCACACAATGTCTACAGGAGGTACCATGGAACAAAACATACACATTGCCTACATCATAAGGTGACGAGAGGTGTTTACAAAACACACAAAACACAATAGTTTATTTTCATTCATTTTGGAGGACTATCCAGGCTGAGTACCTTGACATAAAAAGAGAGATCTGGAGCATATATAGAGATGTGTTTAAAATGCATAATCTTCAAAGGATGCCTCATCTTGTGGAGGCTCATTAACTATAAGTAGATTTGCATTTTCTGTCTTTGCTTTGGCTCTGCAAAACTTCTCATTATGGTTGTTCTTGCCACAGTGCTTGCATGGATTAACTTTGAAGCAGTCCTTTGAAAGGTGATTTGTCTTTCCACAGTGATTGCAAGGAGTATACTTGCCCTTCTGGACTTTTATAGCATAAGCAGTGTCATTGCCTTTCCTGAGCTCCATATGCCTTTCTTCTTCTTGGAGAGCAGAGATAATGCCTTCAAGGTTAGGATTGGGAAGATTCTTCAAAGTGCTCACAATGTGATCAAATCCTTCAGGCATACTCTTAAGTAACACTGCCATAGCATCATCAGGAGTGATAGGAGAGTTGATAGAAGCTAATTGAGTCATAAGACTCCGCATATAGTTGACATGAGCTGCTAAAGTAGTACCACTTGCCATCTTTAATTCAAAGAAAGAGATTTTAAGTGATAGTTTAGAGATGTGAGAGCTTGCACCAAAAATCATGTCTAGCTTCTGCCAAGCTTCCGAAGGAGACTCTAAGTCAGAGATATGATGTATATAATCATCACCTAGAGCAAGAGCAATTATACCATATGCTTTTTCTTCTCTAGCTAGATCCCTTGCCGGTCGTGTTAGTGTTGAGGATTCTCCAGCATTGGAGGCTGTAGAAGAAGCGGTAGGAGTAGGTTTGACAAGTCCCCATAAGTTCTCCCTCATCAATGCAAATTTCACCTTCATTTGCCATGTATGGAATCCCTTTCCATTGAACTTCTCAAGATTAGATATGGTAGCCATGAGAGGGTCTAACCCAGATATTGGGCAGTGTCTATCTCTCTTACAAGGCAAAAATAACTGAAAGACTTCCAAAATATGAGCACTTGATGTAGCAAAGAGTAGTGACCAGATTTCAAACAATGATGCTTCTTCTTACATGCTTCATAGAAGTGGGTGAAATAAACACTTTCCAATCAAAACCAGGTCTAGCAAGTCAAATTAAAACTGAAGCAACACTTGTACTGAAGTTATTGAAAACTTCAAAAGACCAGAAATGCTAGAGTAGCATTTTATGTAGCATCATCTTCAAAAGCTTGTCAAAACTGTCAAAACTAGAGAGCTGAACTTGGAGGGCTTATAGCTCACTCTTCAAAGCAAAAGAAAGGGGGCTTTCAGAGGCAAAAGAAAGCTGGTATACCATAGTAGATCCTCTGGGAAGAAGAGGTGCAAAAACACGTCAGGTCGCCTTCTCTTCCTTCAACAAAGTCGACTGGTTTTTCTCTGTTTTCAGCTTGAATATGCAGCCATTGCTGCTCAGATTTCAGCATAGGATAGCTCTAGGTATGGACCGGCCCCCCCTGAAAGGAATTAGAGAAAGATCAAGTGTGCTGGGAGAAAACGCAGAAGAGACAGTCGACGACCTTCGTGTAATGGCGACGAGCAGAGGCGAAGATTCGTCAATTCCTTGCAGCCAGAAGTTTGCCCCAACAAGGTGGATCTCCAGCTGGAAGGGCGTGGGAAATGGCTGAGAACCGGAGGAGAACAGGCTTAAGCAAATTTTGGGAAGAAGAGGGAGAGATGGTGAAGAAGAAGAAGAGGAAGAAGATGATGATGTGGCAGAAATGGGCTCAAGGAGGATCAAATGGCTCTGATACCATGTTGGAAAGCTGAAAGGAAAGCAAAGAGTGGACACAAACTCAGAATACTTGCATTACTTGGTTGTAGAATGAAGAAGAGTGAGGTCCTTAAGTAGGCACCTCATACATGCTCACTGACATCACTGATGACCTCAGAGCTCCACAATCATCTCCTCAATCTGTCCTAGATTCTCTCAATCATCCTATGTGGCTCTCCACCACCTAACTGTGCTTGTGGGCACCTAATTGTGCCTCTAGCACTCACACATAGAAACATAAGGTGTGCCTGAGGCATACACCTTGAGATATCCCAATAGGGAGCTGGTAGATCGACCACCTAACAGAAAGGTTATTGGCACCAAGTGGGTTTGGAAGGTAAAGTACAAGGCCGATGGGACTTTGGAAAAGTACAAAGCCAGATTGGTTGCACAACAATTTTTGCAGGTTGAAGGGTTTGATTTTCAAGAATCTTCTCTCCGACTACTAGAATGACCACTATTCACACAGTACTATTAGTGGCTGCTCATAAAAAGTGGCCAGTTTATCAAATGGATGTTAAATCAACATTCTTGAATGGTGACCTCAAGGAGGAGGTGTACGTGGCTCAGCCACCTGGGTTTGAGGCCCCCCCTTCTGGCTGAAATAGGCCCCAAGAGCATGGTACCAATGGATAGACAAATTCTTTCACAAATTAAACTTCAAAAGATGTGCCTTAGATGCTAACTTGTATGTGTACAGGAAAGGTGGAAAAACTGCTATTATTATTCTATATGTGGATGATCTCCTTATTACAGGTGACTATGAAGATATGATCCAGTAGACTAGAAAGGTGTTGAGCATACAGTTTGAGATGATAGAGACTTAGGCTTGATGCACTACTGTTTGGGGATTGAAGTTTGGCAAGAGCCAGACAATATCTTCATCTCTCAGCAAAAATATGCAAGGGAGATCTTGAAGGCATTTGGTATGTCCGAGTGCAAGGAGATAGCTACACCTATGGATGTAAATGCGAGGTTGTCTATGGAGGATGCCTCACCACCAACAGACATCGAGAGGTACAGGAAGTTGGTCGGAAATCTCATCTATCTCTGCAACACCAAACCGAACATCAGTTTTAACACCTATTTCATTAATTTTGGACTTTTTGTGTTGTTTTTGGACGAAGCCCAAAAATCCTTCCCAAATGAAAACTTTACTTTATGAAAATATCCTTTCCAAATCAAAATTTTACTTTCTAAAAAGTTTCTTCCCAAATCAAAAGTTCACTTTGTGGCACTATCATATTCACATAAAAATATTGTTTTTTCAATCTATACTTTTGCACCAACATGCAAGAATTTGAAATAATCCTATATTAGAAATTCTAGCTATATCTAAGTTATTTGTTAATTTAATTATTTTTAATATTTTTCCTTGACGTTTTTCCTTCCCAAATCAAAAGTTCACTTTGTGGCTCTATCATATTCACATACAAATATTGTTTTTTCAATCTATACTTTTACACCAACATGCAAGAATTTGAAATAATCCTATATTAGAAATTCTAGCTATATCTAAGTTATTTGTTAATTTAATTATTTTAAATATTTTTCCTTGACGTTTTTCATTGACGTGATAAATTTATAAATCCATGAAAGGAGACTTAAATATTTCATGAAAATAACATTGTCACTCGGCAATATGCACAAAATTTAACAAAACTTTTAATAAATAGAAAGAAGACATGATGCCATAAGACCAAAGAGGGATAATAGCAATTGTAGCTTTATGTATATGATTACATTGAGAGACGTTGCTCTTAGCTACAGTCTTTATATCCAAAATGATATAGATTGAACATATGTTTACAATTTAAATTGTTGCTCTTAAAGAGCCTCAATTCGTGCCATCTGCATAATTTGACACCCCATTGTCTTATTGCTCAATGTCACGACAGTCCCTTGCCAGTTGCCATCTGCATAATTTGACCTAGGCTTGTCTTGCCAAGCCTTGCCCCTTGGGTGCATTGACTCCCCATTGTCTTATTGCTCAATGCGATAGTCCCTTGCCAGGTGCCATCTGCATTAACTCCCTGTTGTCTTGCCAAGCCTTGACCCTTGGGTGACATCCATTGCAAAATACAGGTGCCATCTGCATTAACTCCCACAAGTTATCTTGCCAAGCCTTGCCCCTTGGGTGCATTGACTCCCCATTGTCTTATTGCTCAATGTGATAGTCCCTTGCCAAGTGCCATCTGCATTAACTCCCTATTGTCTTGGCAAGCCTTGACCCTTGGGTGACATCCAGTGCATATTTTGACTCTCATTTGACATACGAGGTGATGACTCTGATTATAATTGTCTTGGATTGGCTCCTTGCCTAGTACCCAAATAAAATCCTTCTGAATCAATGGACTTCAATAAAAAGCTTTAATCATGGACATTCTTCATTTGCGCTATCTCCTTCTACTTCCTCCATGGCGAGCATCCTTAAAAATTCGTGTATATGCAAAATAGTTTGCTGTGGTATTTTTATTTTTCCTTCTACCTCATATCCCATGTGCTTCTTTGATTTCTTTGCCCTTGAATGCCAAGACACTATGATTGTCTCTGTCGAAACTTGAGAGACTGCTTCATCATTTGGGACCCACTCCTTCATTATACAATTAGTATATAATGTGTTGTTATCCATATTCTCCTTCCTGCCCTTTGGCTCATACCATACCGCTGTAAATGTTGTAGCTCTCCCTTGGTCATCTCTTTGCACATCAACTACTTTTGCAACCCAAAACTTCACATTCTCATATTCATCATCCGATGGCCGAACCATAACAAAACAATCAACCTCTATATCTACTTGTGGCATAAACTCTCTCTTCTTCGGTCCACAATATGGACATGGGAGTAATGATACAAAATCATTTTCAAAGACTGGAGCTGGGCGCAAATCGTTATGAACATTTGGCCAAAACATATTGCATTCTTCCTTGACATCCTTTGAGCCTCGCATTCTCTCAAGGTCCTTTATTAAATTTCGTGTCTTGTTAATTACAGTGGTAGTGTGTTCTCTCCAAGCAGGCTTCGAATCAAGATATCTCTGGAGCATTTCCTCTTTGTATGTAATAAATGCTTTTAATCCATCTATTTTAATCCTCTCATTAAATTCTTGTATAGGAGCCCATGTTGGATACCTTTCCTTGCTGGGAATTGAAGTTAAGAGACTGTAAGGTTCTTCAGGTTCCCATTTTGTATCATGAGAATACTGTTGCCATTGCATTACGGGTTTTTCATCTTTTTAAAAAAAACGAAAGTAGTGTGGATTGGTATGACCTGTCAATGCATCACCACCCGTTTGTATGAAAGGTAGAATGAAGCTCTTCCAATCATACATTCTTTCGAGCCTCTCACATACTGTACTTTCCTTACGACCACCAACTTGCCTACCACATCTTCTTACCAAGTCATCTATTGTCTCCACATCCTTGCATTTAAGCTCCCTTGAGACTGTGCTAAAAACCTGATCGATATCCTCATGTGTATGCCCAACATACAAAAATCCACATTCGACCTCATTGAAGATTCGATGAGCAACTAGCATGGAGCAGAAGACAAACATAAGTACATTCTTATTTTCTCGCCAGCAATTATCAGCTTGTATTCTCAAAGTCGGTGGCAGGCGACCTTTTTCTGCATGTACATTGCGAATTGCCTTCATAATAGATGTTACAACTTGATTGCTATCATGTAGATGCAAGGAATCAATCCATATATCTGCAAAGAACTTAATTCCATGCACTAACACTCCACATAGATGTGTCTTTAGAAAGTGCTTTCCTTGTAATTTAGGTGGAGTGGCAACAAAACGAGGCAATGTTGTTGTATTCTGATCCATGCCATCTACAATAAGACACATGTAGTCATCAGGATGCGAAATAGCTTGCTCCTTCCAAAATGCATATTTTTGTCTGGAATGTCGAATAAGGTCATGATGAGATTTTCGGTTTTTTTTGTATAATTCCCTTTGATTTGGACATGTTGCACTCTCAATCGCTCGCTTTAAATCATCACAGACATTGCACTTTGACATTTTTTGCCTCCTTGGGATTTTAACATATCCAAAGTTCTTCTTCCAAAGAGTATACAAAGTATGAGAAGAAGCTACAGCATCCCCTCTTTGCCTTTGCTTTTCTGCAATAGAGTCAAATACTTCGAGCTTTGTCAAGCCCATTGGAAGGTGCATTTCAGTGATCGCGTCACCGTTAGGGAGTTTGGTAGATATATGGGGTTGAGGCAAAGCATTTTCATGTATGAAGTCTTGTAAAATTGCTGCTGCCCTGACAGTTGAGATTCTTGATTTGGACCTTCCTCTATTACCATGAATGCTAAATTTGTTGCCGCCCTTTGCCTTGGTGACTAAATCCCAATATGTACCATGGGATAATCCAGTAATATTGCGATATGCCTTATTGCAAATCCTTTTTCCATTTACGAGAGGTTTTACCTTTTGTCTTGAACTTAGCCTTTTATTGCCATTCTGAAGAAAGCAAGAGAGACTTGTGAGAAGGTATTCATTTCTTTCGCTTCCCCTTCTTTGCCACACGTGTCCTCTACATTCCCTGATGTCTGCAAGATCAATGAAGCGCATACATCTTCGCTTGCAACATAGATATCCCAATGCATTTAACATGTTCTCCTCCTTCATTACTCTCTTCCTCTTTGGTTGCTTTTGTGGATCTGCCTGGATTCTCTTTCTCTTCATGCATATGTATGACCGTTTTCGTTCCTCGTACACATTGTTATCTGTATTTATGCACTTCTTCTCCTCACATTTGTTTGTAACCAAGCATCCATGATTGGTCGTTGCATCCTTGTTCATATCACAATCAAAGTTAAATACTGAATAATCCTCTGTTGATCTCATCCTCATTTTTAACATACTCTTAGGACCATTCAATGAATTCAATATTCTACGAGAGTATTGAGAACCTTGAAACTCTTCCACTCCTGAGAGAACATCACTCATTGGGACATCTTGCATGGCTTTCACAAATCCACAACCTTGATTGACACCAGGTTTGTTAATATGCATGAACTCATCCACACTTGACAAGACATCGCTATTGAAACCTTTGCCCTTCTCACTGTGCAAGAATTCATCCACGCCAGATAAGGCTTCGCTTCTAAAATCATTTTGTTTCTTGGAACCAATGAACTCATCCACCCCAGATAAGATGTCACTTCTATAATTGAGTATATTGAAATCATCCACATTTGAAGTGATAGAGCCTGGCACATGGGCACGCTTTTTAGGTCCTTTGATATTGTAGTATGCGTTGTCTTTATCATTGAAAACCACGTGCCTCTTTCTCATGTTTAAAAATTGCATGCTCCATCTCATATTCTTGCCTACCTCATAGTAGGGATCACATAAGGATGTTATGTTATCAACCATACCATCATCAGTGACTTTTAGAATCCTCATCTGCGCAAATGACCATTGCTCCACTTGTTCAAATCCCAATACTTCACCTTCTGCTACAATCTTATTTGCAAATGATCTCATTTGTAAAATGTCCCCTATAGTAAAATCCAAGGTGGTGCACTTTGTATTCTTGATAATGCCTATTGCATAAGTCTCATCTTTGTCCCATGCTATAAATGATTTGTTGGATGTATTGTAGGGCATAACATCTCCAAGTGTTTCCATATCTCCACATTTATACTTTAGCTCAACATGTGCGCTAAGAATCTTTGATACAGTAACTGCTACCTTATCTTCGCCAAGTCTTCGAAAGTGGCAAAGTGAATTGGGATCACTATCATGGATTGTAGCAAATGCAACTACTTCTCTTTTGCTACATAAAATCACATCCATCCCTGGAACAAAATCTATAGCCATCTCCTTTGTGAGAGTCCTTCGCAAGCAAGCTGCAGTGGCAACAATTACATAAATATTAGTCTCTTTTTAATAATCTACTTATTTATTATAATTTTTAATTAGTACTTAATTTATTAGTGGGAGAAGTTATCCGATCAAGTACTCATCAGATGGACATGCCAAGTTATCCTTTGCATGGTCAATCAAGCATTAAATACTATTTTTGCTCTAGTGTCATGCACATCCGTAAAAAAACATGAGCCTACTAGGTACGTTATCCAATCAAACACTAATGGGATGCGGGTGCCACTTTGCATGTAAGTCAATTCCACCTAGTTGAGGTGTACAAAAAGTGTTGTGCCCATCGGATATGCTTTGCATGGTCCATCGAGCATTAAATACTATTTTTGCTCCTATCATGCACATCCATAAAAAAAACACGCTGCTAGGTGTGTTATCCGATCAAGTACTTATGCGATGGGAATGCCACTTTGCATGTAAGTCAATTCCACCTAGTTGAAGGTGTGTGCAAAGTATTGTGCCCATCCAATATGCTTTGCATTGTCGATCAAGCATAACACACTATTTCTGCCTTACTGTCATACACAACCATATAAAAACACGGCCATAGGTGTGTTATTCAAATAAGTACTTATCAGATGGGGGCTCCACTTTGCACGCAAGTCCGTTTTAACTACATTGAGGTGCGTGCAAAGTATTGTCACCATCGGATATGATTTGCATGGTCGATCACGCATTATACACCATTTTTTCCCTAATGATATGCACATTCGCACAAAAACACGCCATTAGGTGTGTTATCTGACCAAGTACTTATCGGATGGGTGTGCCTCATTGAGAACATTTCAATACCACCTAGGTTGAGGCGTAAAAAAAGTTTTGTGCCCATTGGATATCCTTTGCATGGTCAATCGAGCATCAAATACTATTTTTACTCTAGTGTCATGCACATCCGTCAAAAAACATGCTGCTAGGTATGTTATATGATCAAGCACTTATGGGATGGGCGTGCCACTTTGCATGTAAGTTGATTCTACCTAGTTGAAGGTGTGTGCAAAGTATTGTGCCCATCGGATATGCTTTGCATTGTCGATCAAGCATAAAACACCGTTTTTGTCTTAGTGTCATGCACATTCGTCAAAAAACGCAGTCCTAGATGTGTTATTCAGACTAGTACTTATCGGATGGGGGCTCCAGTTTGCACGCAAGTCTGTTTCAACTAGGTTGAGGTGTGTGCAAAGTATTGTCACCATCAGATATGATTTGCATGGTCGATCACGCATTATACACCGTTTTTTCCCTAGTGGTATGCACATCCGCAAAAAAACACGCCCTTAGGTATGTTCTCTGACCAAGTACTTATCGGATGGGTGTACCTCTTTGACAACATTTTAATACCACCTAGGTTGAGGTATAAGAAAAGTATTATGCCCATCGGATATGCTTTGCATGGTCGATCGAGCATTAAATACCATTTTTGCCTTAGTGCCATGCACATTCGTAAAAAAACACGCTGCTAGGTGTGTTATCCGATCAAGAACTTATGCGATGGGAATGCCACTTTGCATGTGAGTCAATTACACCTAGTTGAAGATGTGTGCAAATTATCGTGGCCATCCGATATGATTTGCATGGTTGATCGAGCATTAAATACCATTTTTGCCTTAGTGCCATGCACATCCGTAAAAAAACACGCTGCTAGGTGTGTTATGTGATCAAGCACTTATGCGATGGGCGTGCCACTTTGCATGGATCGCGATCTGTCCGCAATGCATGCGGGTGTACACAATAGATGCACGAATGCACGCGTAGGAACTCAGAGGGAGCACGGATGTTACAGTTCTACAGATGCGACCAGTACGAGCAGAAGATTTGCCAGCCAAAATACACGTAGGATCCGTGCGCAGAAAGCAAGCAGACTGGAAGCACTAAAGCAGGGAGGTTTTGTAGCTATAGAAACAGGAAAGGCACACAGTTTGGAGGTGCAAAAGTAGAGAACTGTGCATGGAAGAGGTTGCAATGCCACACCCTTGTAGGAGTAACAGATTTTACACCACTAGCCATGGAGATTTTGATCCTAGCAACCACACCATTTCTATTAGCCGGAAAAGAAATCAAGACAAGGGGCTAGAGGATAGGTATGGCGATGCTTGAGGGCCATAGAGGAATAGGGAACGTGAGGGGAGGAGCATTAACATGGGTGGGGAAAAGGGATTAAGAGGGGAGGGAAAGAAGAGGGAGACTATGGCACAAGGGAAGAGGGAGAGGGGAAAGAGGAGTATGTACATGGGTAGAGGAGGAATGTAAAGATGGAGACATCAAGGGAAGAGGGCCATGCTTTATTTGAAAGGAAGGGAAGGGGAAATCAAGGTACTAGCTAGGTGGCTTTAACTAGATCCTATCTTCTTCTCAAATGCCTCCTATCTCTCCTTTGTCTACCTTGAGCTTGGGAAGCTCTATTCTCTCCATCCATGCAATGTCTTGAGGAGCCCCTTCAGCCAGACCTTCGTTACTTTTGGGCAACCTTCCTGACCGATGGGATTGATGAAAGACATCGCCATGTCTGCGCACTGCCTCTCTGTGTATTCCGTGCCACTTCTGCAATGCTGCTCACCTCAATCCACAACCTTGCAATTCCTTTGAGCCAAGCTTACTCTACACCTAGAGCTACCCTCTGAAGAATTTTGGGATGACTTGGTCCAAAAATGAAGGAGAAATTGACAAAAAACCAATCGATTTAAGAGAAGACATAGCATTCACAATTGAAGAAGATGCTACTACCCCGGGTATTGTGATGTGCCACTTTGCCTCAGATTTCTACTAAGTCTTCTCTTACTAGGTACCTTTGATTGCGCAGCAAATGCCCTAATCTTGATGCTATGTGGAGTGAGGTAGCAATCCTCCAAGGTTACTCTGTTTTTGCAAGCATTTCTTGACTATTTTTTTGAAAATCAGATGCTACACTAAATGCTAAGTTGATGCTTGAGGAGTTAGAATTCAAATCAGAGATTCAAAGATTTCATTTTCAGATTAGAGAATGCTCTTTGAAGTTCAATTGATGTTGATTTCTTGACAAAATGCCAAACTCTCAATCTTCTTCTTCAAGTGCCAAGAAGACTACAAAGACAAAGTACAAGGTAAAGAAGACCCCAGTTAAGAGGTTGTGGGAGAAGCCAACTGGTTATGATTATGCCAAGCAATTAGGTTTTTTAGAATTCTTATCTTGCAATTTGCATCTATATGGTGAAGGTGATTTTTTTGTTCAGAAAGATTGACCTTTTGTAAAGGGATTAGACATTGCCATTAATTTGGTAAGACCTTCCTAAATGGCTTCCAAACTAAAAATAAATAAGTTTGAAAGAGAGGAGTTCCACACTTGGCGAACAAAACTGAAGTTTATTCTCATGAAAAAGGGAATATGGAAGGTAGCAAATGGCAAAGAAACTAAACCTACAACTAGAGAAGGAGAAGCTTCATGGCCTCCAAAAGATGAAAAAGCTCTTGCTATAATTGCTCTTGGTTTGAGTGATTCCTTTATTCATCATAGTGATAGATGTGAGACTGCTCATGCTGCATGGACTCATCTTGAGCATGTGTTTGGAGCATAGGGAAGATGCTCTAAGTATAGCTTGCTTATCAAGTTTTTTGACTTAAGATTGGATAGGGGGGAGACCATCTCTTCATATCTAAATTCAATGAAGAGCATTTTGACACAGCTATCTGGCATCAAGTTTAATCTTGATGAAGGTATTGTCATTGCCATCTTACTTAGAAGTCTCAATGAAGAATATGGCACTATTGTAACCACAATCACCAATATTCTAGAGATAAGTCTGGTAGAAATTGAAGCATCCCTTTTGTAGGAGGAGAGAAAGATCAAACAAAGAAGTGTTAAAAAGAAGGGGCATATTTGGCCAGAAGCAACTTAAGCAACTTCAAGGGAAAGAGCAAAATGAAATGTAACTTTTGTGGCAAACCTGGACACTTTGAAAAGGAATGTTATGCCAAAAAGAGATGTTCAGCCAATCTTGTTGAGGAAGCAGAAACTGAAGAAGAAGAAGAACCAGAGAATGTCAAAACTCAAGCTCTCACTGCTTACAACACCTAAGTCAAATCTGACAAGGGTAAGGATCCATATGTTTTCAGAGTTATGTGTGTATGAGGTCAATAATGGTTCTCTGCCATGGATAGTCCATCCTTAAATGATTGTTAGTCTTTTGAGATTTTTTCCTTGTTGGACTCATTGGGCTTTACATACATAGTCTGTGTCCATCTCCCAATTGTAAACCAAGAATCTTATGAATGAGTCATAGGCTGGGGCCATGAGTGTTGCCATATGATAGTGGGCAAGCCATGGGGCATCCCATGTACTATTGCTAAGGGATAAGGTCATCCATTTGTAAGGGGGAATGAAGGGGCAAATTGATGTGTGTGTGTGTGTGCCTATGGGATTTTAGTCCTATGCAAGAAGTGTGTGAGTATAGGTGTGCTAGAAGGTTCTAGTTACGTATGTCAGGTTGGTGTGATGAGTGAGTGATCATAGGAGGTGATTGATTGAGATAATCAAGGAGATGATTGTGGATCTCGGATCTACCTACATGGAGGCACTTGCCTATATATGTAACCACTCTTGGAATACTATGACGCCAAAAATTGATATTTTTAATTTGGAATTGGTATTGTTTTTCTCTATGTTTGATAAGAGTTTGAGTATCAAGTGATAGCCTAGTGGCTCTCACTTATTTCTATTTTCTATGATATTGTATGGGATTGAGAGGATGAGTGGAATGGCTCATTGTAAATACCATAGGTATGAATTATAAATACCTTGTTATGGGGTGAGTTATTTGTGTATGGGATATTATGGGGTTTTTAGAAAATAGGAAGAGTGAGTCATATAAAGAGGTGGGCTCATGTCCATGTGTTCCAATAATATAAGAGAGGCCACATGCTAAGCGTGTGGAAGGCATGTGGAGGAGTGTGAAGTCAAGAGGAATCCTTCTAGAACTCCTATGTAGAATAAGGAGGATGTGGACATGTGGAAAAGAGAGGGTCCCTATGGGCTCCATGTGAGGAGACTCTTGACTTTCTCAATATTTTAAGAGTCTTGAGTATCTTGTGATGGGACACATGGCAAGAGTAGCCAAAAAGGACATGGATGGTGACATACGTGCTTATGTGATTGATGGGGAAAGGAATCTACAGGCAGCAATTGTAAATGGGTGAAGGAGGGTAACAAAATCTCTATAAAAGGAGCCCTCCTCTCCCTTGTTCATCAATCTCTTCCACCATTAGGCCTCATGTTGCTGTAGCTCTAGTCTCCTCAAGCCTCTTCCATGAGCCTTCTCTCCCTCTTGTAGATATTCTCTTATGTAGACTCTTGAGTCCATTTGCTGTCTCTAGTTTATTCTCTCTCTATGAGTAGTCTTGGAGCTTTCGCTCCCTCTTGTATGTATGAAACCTCTTCTTCTCCCTTGTGTTTGTAGTGTTGGAGTGGATTCTCACTCTATTGGTAATGAAAGTCACTTCAGGTACTCTCTCTCTTGAGTGTCTCTTCCCTTTTCTTTCTTTCAAAGCCTTAAAAGTTCTTTCTATTCGGCTACTCACTGTGCACACATGGTCCATCTGTTTCCCGAGCCACCATGCAAACTTCTTCCCCTCTTCTGGGCAAAATCTATGAGGGGTTGATCGTTGATGAAGGTGGAGTCTTGAGGGAGCATCCTGCTCAGGCAAAATTAGCATGGGTGGAGGGCAGTTTTCATGACAGTTTGACCCCCTGTTAGTAGTTTGCTCATAACTTTCTGCTCAATAGTCTGATTTGAATGAAATTTATATCACCACAAAGCTCTCTTTAAGTTGCATGTTTGTATGTGATTAGATCTTGAATCAGATACTCCTGCAAAAAGTTATGAGTCTTTGTGTCTGATAGTCTATTTTCATGACAATTTTTACCCCCGTCTAGTAAACTATCCATAACTTTTTGGCCGCTTCTCTGGTTCTTATGAAACATATATCAGCACGAAGCTCTCTTTAAGGCGCATGTCTAGGTGCTTAGATCTTGAATTAGATGCTACTGCAAAATGTTATGAGTCTCTATGTCTGATAGTCTATTTTCATGACAGTTTTTACCCCCTTCCAGTAAAATGTCCATATCTCTTCAACCGTTTGTCTGTTTTCAATGAAACTTATATCAGCACGAAGCCCATATTAAGACGCATCTCTTTATTTTCTTGAATCTTTGATATCATGTGTCTACTGAAAGTTACAGTCCTCTATGTCTAATGATAGTTTGTAAAGTGTTTTGAGCTAAGTATAAAGGTGTCTATGAAGGAGGTGCAATGTTTCCTCAAAATGTACCCATTCGACCTAATCATCCCCTTCAAACTCCTTGATATATATTAGTTCATGTCATGTTGAGCTGCAAGATCTTCTTTCAATAATGTATCGCTCTTCTCTTTGGTGCAGACCGGCGGCTCGCTCAGATTATGGCCTCTGCGAATCCTTTCCTTCTCCCTATGCTTGATTACAACATCACTTGGGATGTTACCATCTTCATTCTCATTTGAGGGAGGAAAGTATGGTGTGGTATCTTGGCATAAAAGCTTCTTTCTAACGTCCCATTCTCAATTATAAATATCTTTGTTAGTCAGTTCGAAAGCAGCAGGAAGTGAAGAGGTGCGTGAAGTTTATTACCCCCAACTTCATGTCACATCTTTTGGTGGAGACATCGGGTACGTTTGGTATTGGATTCATCCCACCTTACTAAATGGTCTCGGGTATACTTGATTGCATGTTATGCCTAGAAGAGGCACGTGTTTTGATGAGATAAAGAAGATGCTTGGAAGAACTCCATTAGAAGAGATTGCAACCCATTTAAGAGAACTTGAAGATTGTGAAGGTGATGCTCAAGCTATTCACACAGTCACCATGATCATATTCTTTATGTTTACACTGTTGAATATGTTGGTGAATCGACAACATCGGCAGCAGGCACAATGATAGATTGGGAATTGTTCCATGTGCTAGCAGCTTGGTGTGAAGAAGAGTTGAGTCTTTGGGTAGTTTTCGACTATAACAGTGGAGTGGTGATTCTTAATGCTTTCAACTTCTTTTGCTATGCAAATGATAAAGAGTACAATATCTTGAAGCTTTTATGTGCACTTCCTATTGTGAGAAGGGTGATTCTAGAATGCATGTATACACAATGTTTTCATGGTGCTGGTTGGTCACTTATTTTTGAAGATTTTGTTGAGGATCACATTGTGGAGGGTTTTCAACAAGTGGTTATGCATAATAAGTTGGTCTTGGTATACTAAGGCTCTATGGGATCTTGTTCGGATCTTGTTTGGGATATTATTTGGATCTTGGTGTTTCCTTTTTGTGTTTCATCATGGTGAAGATTCCAGTGTTTCGAGGGACCCAAGGGGAAGACCCGGAGTCTTATATTCGGGATTTTGTTCGAGGATGCCGGCTTTTTGGATGGTCCATGAAGGATCAGGCGGAGATTTTGCCTAATTTTCTTGAAGGTGTAGCCTTGAGTTGGCATGAGACCTTGCCGGACTCTACCAAGGAGGACTGGGACCAAGTGGTGGTAGCAATGAAGTAGAGATTTGGGGTAGTGGAGTCGCCAAATACTTTGATGTTGCAGTTGGACCAGTTCTATCAAGGAGAGGGTGAGTTGGTCTCTGTGTTGGCAATCCAATATGAAACTTTATGGACAAAGTATGAAAGGGCAGCTTTGCGAGCTGTGGCATCTGCATCATCGGCCCCTCAAAGTCTCTCAGGGATGAAGGACTTAAAGATGAGCAAATTTGTTATGGCTTTGGAGCCTCGTCTTCGCTCAAAAGTAATGAGTAAAGATCCAACAACATACGTGGAGGCACTTTGCATTGCAACCAAGAAAGAATCTTCTCTAAATATTGAATCCTCTTTTGTGTCTTCAGCAGCTTCAACTTCTAAGGTAAAGGTAATGGGCACTCCTTGTTAGCCCTCTCTACTCTGAAGACTAACTCGAAACGCACTACTGTGACAGATTTACATGCGTAATCGTACTTCAGAACTGCGTATGAAAATTCATAGAGTAGAACAGTGATCGACAGAATCATTCATGATAAAACAATAAGGTAGATGCAATAGAATCTCTGTATTACATTTCTCCGAGCAGTACAACACCGTACTCTCTGATACATAGCACTGATCCTTGCTCCGATCCTCATCAATGAGCCCCCTGAATGATCGCTCTCTTCTCTCTTATCTAACCGGCACACATAACTCCTTCACGGTTGCCGTGACGGTTGCCGTGCCTATTCAGTTCTCCGCCTGGTCCTAGAACTTCCGTCTTTTCATATCTCACTATAAACTAAATACAACGTATTAATGATAATAATCTAAGGACTAATGATCTAAGGACTCCCCCCCTAGTTCCTCTTTGCTGTTGCTGCTTTTGCCCTTAACACTTGGCACTCCCGGTGAATCGGATTCCGGATCCGCATCCGAACCCACCGGTTCTCCGCTACGGTTCATCCTCGACGTCGCCACCGTCATCGTCCGCCGCCGCCGCTGCTGCCACTGCCGCCGCCGGAACTGCTGCCGCTGCCGCCGCTGGAACTGCTGGAGCCACCGGCGCCGATACTTGTACTGCCGGAGCCGCTTGCGCTGGTCGAAGTAAAGGTAGCTGCTGCGGGTTGAGAGCATGGGCATCCACAAAAATTTGGAGCTGTCCATAGAAAGGTGGTGCCGCCGCCCCCGCCTGCTGAGCTACTGCCGCCATCTGATGAATATAGCGGCATGCTGTCCGCAGGTCGACCATCATAGCTGCTCTCTCAACATGACTCGTTCTCCGCAGCTGTTGTTGCTCCTCTGCATGCAGTCGGGTCTTCTCAGATAGAGCGAGTTCGAGATCGGTTACCCGCATACTGCGATCTGCTTTCTTCGCCACACCATCCAGTCGTTTCATTACCCGCCCCAATTCCTTGGTTTGGGCACCTGTTGATTGTTCTGCCGTAGTAGCTCTGAGCTTCAGCAAATCGGCCATGAGGCTCTTCACCTCAACTTCATGTTGATGGTGCTCTTCTTTCCGGGCGAGCTTGAGTGCCAACAGCTGAGATCTGGCATCGTCACACTACTGTTGCACCACCGCGACGTGTTCTTTCAGCTGCAAAAATTGCCTTGCGTCAAAGGATTCCCCGTCCGCTGGCTCCGGAAAAGCTGCCACAAAAGCGGCTGCTGCGTCCGCTTGGGGTCGTGGCTTCATGGCGGGAACCTGTGCGATCTCGGGTCTTTTTCCTCTGGCCTTCGCTCTTCGGAGGGCTTCTTCCAGTTCGGCGATCCGTTTGACATAGCCTTCGGAAGAATCCACCAGTCCCGCCGCTGTCTGCTTCCCGAGAGTATTTGCCGATGTAGAACTTCCACCCTCCAGTTGTGCCGCAGTTTCCGTCACCGGTACTGGTGGTAAAAATGCTGTTCCTGCGCCCCCTCCCGCCGGATCATCCTCATCCCTCCGGGCCAACCGTCGATCGAGAGGCCTGCAAGCCCGCTCCAGCTCTACTCGCAATTGACGTTGATGATCAAGAAAAATACCCTGCATCTCTGCGACGAAGGCTTCCGATAAATCCAACAAAAGTGCCTCGTCCAGCATGCGTGTAGAGCTAGAGGGTTGCCGGTACGCCATCACTTCCGCTTCCAACAACTGCACCCTGGCGGTCGCAGTTGTAGCCTTCTCCGTCAATTGTTCCGTCAGCCGCAGGTGTTCTTGAGTTTGGGCGACAATCGCCGTCCTTGCTTCCTCCATAGCCTGCTGTCGCCGTGCATCCATCTGTTGGAATCGTAACAACTGCTCCTGCAGCTGTTGATTGCGTTCGAGCAGCCTGGCATTTTCCTGGCGCAACCTCGCCTCATTCTCCTCCAGCTGCCCCTTCTGAAAACATTGGAGCAAGCGCTCCGCCAACCGTCGTGCCGTGACCAGATCATAGGTCTCCACCGGCGGAGATAGCTGCAGCTCACCACTCCCCCTTGGGACTACACGGGTTTCCTCCTGACATGCCTGTCTCCCCGAACTGTCCTCCCGAGTGTGGACTGAGCTTTCCCCTTGCAAGGCCTCCGCGTCCGGGCGGGTTTTCTTCAACATTGCTCCTTCCGGCACGAGAGCCAACTTTCTTTTCAATAAACTGGCCATGCGGCTCGATGTTGCTGAGACCGCTGGCCTACTCCTCTGGCTGCCCTGTGGAACTTCTGCCGGAACCACCACCACAGGGACTACCGCCGTAACCTCCACCGCAGGTACTACCGGAGTCACCTGGTTCCTTGGCATCAGAGCTCCCTCCGTTGTTGATCTTGCTGGTTCCACCTCCTTGGACTCCTTGTCCGAAGCATCGTCTGTGGACTCCTCCACCTCCACATACGACCCTGGGACTACCGGTTCCGCATCTGGTCCGAACAAAAGAAATAAGACTTGCCCCATCCGGGATGTTGCCGTTGGCTTCAAGAGCTTCTTGGCCACCTCCAGAATTCTGTCCGCCATCAGCTTCGCCCAGGGAGCCGGTTTCCCTTGCTCCGCCCTCTGGAAATAGGTAAACTGGGTCTGTCCCAGTAGCTCTGCTTTCACCTTCTGCCAGAGTGCCTCCGCAATAAACTTGTAGCATGTCTTCTTCGAAGCATCCAGCTTCTTCATGTTGTACTCCCCCTTGCAACCTGTGCCGAGAGCTGCCTCCAGGGCACTGCTGTTAAGCTTCGTGACTTTGCATGGACCATCCACCGGCAAGTGCAACCGGGCCGCTACCAGCTCCTTGCACAAGGTGAAAGTCTTTCCATACACCACGACCTTGCGCCCGCGTGCAAGCTGCGCCAAGATATCTTGCGCCAATGGATGAACTGGTGTCGTAGCCCATGGCAAACCCGCGAACTCCACCAGACGAGCTCGTGTCAGCCAGGACTGCACAGCCTCATCCCCAACAGGTAACGGATTGATCAGATGGAAGACCACCATAGCGGCGAGAAGCTGGGATGCGAGGGAGAAGAGTTCTGGAAAACAAAGAGTTGGAAATAAGCCCCCTTTTGCTTCCAAATTGCCTTTTGGATGCCCTGGTGAACTCCTTGTTTGCATGCAACGATCAAGTGTCCCATCATCCTGATAAAAGCCGCACTTCGAAGATTCAGTAGATTGCATGGCGGCGTCCTCGCTCCGCAACACGAAGCTTTGCTCCCACCGTTTCTCGGAATAAAGTGAGTGAGACCACACGTGCGTACTAATAGCCCCCATCATCGGTTTCTCCACTGAAATGGCTACAAATGCATTTGAAATGATCATCACAGGTGGTATCTCCGGAAATGGGTAAGGTGGCATGGGCCCTGTATATGGTCGGAGACGAAATCCATTTACCGGCTTCTGCAACAGCTCCCCCTGTAGTGTTCCTAATCGGAACGTGCTGTCACCATAACGCTCCACCACCCAATACGGACCTCCCCACCGTAACTTCAGCTTACCCGGATGCGGACCCATCCGAGTGTTAAACAATATCACGGCATCTCTCCGTTTGAAGGTCTTCTTCTTTGAATGACGGTCCACCCAGACCTTCCGTCTGTCCTGGACTACCTGTGCAAGATACGCACTGTTGAACCGCTCCTCACCCAGCCGATCCAGCTGTTCAATCCTCCGGTCTACGGACTCGTCCCAGCCCAATTTCTCTGCCGCTGCAATCCGCAGACTCGGTACTAGGAATTCCATGGGGACCACTGCTTCAACTCCGTAAACCAACTTGAATGGCGTGAACCCCGTCGCAACCTTATAGGAAGTCCGGAACGCCCATAATGCGGAGTAAAGTTTTTCATCCCAATCTGTCCGATTTTCATTGACCAGCTTTTTCAGAATGACTAGCAACACCTTATTCGAGGACTCCGCCTGTCCGTTTGCCTGAGGGTAATACACTGTGGACTTCTTATGAATGATTAGGTGCCGGGTAACCAGTTCCCGTAACACCGCATTAAGGAAATGCCCACCTTGATCCGTGACGAGCTCAACCGGACATCCGTACCGTGTCATAATGGCTTCATAAAGGAATCTGGCCACAGCCTTTGCCGAATTATCCTTCAGTGCTCTGGCCTCCACCCATTTGGTACAGTAATCCGTCGCCACCAGGATATACCGGTTACCTGTCCTCCGCGCCGGCGGCGAAAACGGACCTACAAAGTCCAGCCCCCACTTCATGAACGGTTCGAGGGCCAGTATGGGATTATGCGGCATCCGGTCCCGACCTGATGGCTGGCCCAACCTCTGGCACACATCGCATCTTTTGACGAACCTATGCGCATCCCCCATTAATGTTGGCCACCACAGACCTCCTTGGAGTACCTTCCGTCCGGTTACTTCTCCTGCGAAGTGTCCACCGCTGATTCCTTGGTGAGCCTCTTCCAGGATGACCTCCTGCTCATGTGGGTACACACACCGTCGCAACACACCATCTAGCCCCTGCTTATACAATTGGTCAGCAATGATTCGGAAGTCTCTGCTCTTGAGCGCGAGCCGTTTTCGCTGGTCTCGCGACATTCCGTCGCGCATCTGGCCCGTGTCGACAAAGTGAAACATGTCGTCGTACCACGTCTTTGGAGCTGCCGGTACCACCGCCTCCAGTTCGAACAGCTGGGCATCCGGAAAATCGTCTTCCACACCCATCGGGTCTTCGCCAGATTCCAACCACGAAAGGTAATCCGCTACGGCATGTGTACTTCCTGGTCGATGGACCACCGTGAAGTCGAACTCCTGTAAAAGCAGCATCCACCAGGCCAACTTTCCAGTGAGCTCGGGCTTGTGTACCAAATACAACAAGGTGGAATGATCCACATGAAACGTGAACCGATTCCCCAACAGGTAGTGATGAAACTTTGTTACGGAATAAATCATCCCCAATGCTTCCCGCTCCGTCGTAGAGTAATTCCGTTCGGCTTTTGACAACCTGCGACTTGCATAATACACCGGTCGGAACCACTTGCTTGTCGCTTCCTGCATGAGGACACTACCAATAGCCACGTCCGAGGCATCCATGAAGACATGAAACATCTTCGTCCAATCTGGCGGCTGAACCACCGGTGCTGTCGCCAACATCAGTTTGAGCCGTCGAAAAGCTAAGTCACAAGCAGGAGACCAGACTACCGGTACTTTGTTGAGTTGGTCATACAGTGGTGTCGCCACATCCGCCAGATACCGCAGCATTCGGCTGTGCCATTTAACCTGCCCTAGGAATCTCCCGAGCTGCTTACCGTTTCCAGGAACCTTTGCCTGCCGAATCGCTTCGACCTTCGCCGGATCTACCGCAATGCCTTCCGTCGAGACAATGCAACCCAGCAGCATACCGCTGCCCACGGCGAATGCACATTTCATAGGGTTCAGACACAACCGTGCCTCCCTACACCGGGTTAAGCATTTCTTCAGATGCTCAAGGTGCTGCTCGCGACTCCCAAAAACACTGAAATCGTCCAGAAATACCTGCATAAAGATTAGTAAATAATCCGCAAATATTTCTTGGACCATGCGTTGAAATGTTGCCGGAGCATTCTTTAGCCCAAATGCCATCACCAGGAAAACAAATGCTCCCCACTCCGTGATGAAGGCTATTTTCTCTCGATCTTCTGGTGCCATCTGCACTTGGTTATACCCACTGAAGCCATCCAGAAAAGAATACATCTCGTGACCTGCCACTGTATCCAGCATAGTATCATTAAACGGCAAGGGAAACGGATCCGTGATTGTCGCCGCGTTAAGCTTTCTGTAGTCAACACAGACCCGCAACTTCAAATTCTTTTTCGGAACAATCACTATTGGCGAAAGCCACGTTGCACGGTCAACCGGATAGATAAACCCGACCTTTAGCAGCCTGTCCAGCTCCTGCTTCACCCTCTGGGCATAGTTCGGGTTCATTCTATACCGTTGTTGCCGAACCGGTATCGCATCCTTCTGCAGATTGATCCTGTGCTGATAGAATTTGGGATCGATGCCGAGCAAATCTGTGTAGTCCCAGGCGAACACGTCTTTGAAGGATTTCAGCAATGTCTCCAATTTTCCCCGAAATCCTTTATCGAGCTTCGCACTGACACGGACGTTCTTTGGCTCCTCCTCCGTCCCGAGGTTAAGATCCAGCAGCTCGTCTTCTTTGACCCTCCGCGAGCGACGGAGTTCCTGCTCGAAAACTCTTTCCGCCTCCGCCACTCCCGCTTCGTCCGGCATGTCTCCTGTGCCTTCCGGTAGACTCCCTTCGACTGGTTCTTTCGTGAAACTGGATGACTCCTGCGTAGCCGAGGGAATCTGATGCTGATATTGCTTTAAAACGGCAACCACATCGACCTCGAACAAGCTTACCAGCTCCGTATTCCTACTGAAGTAGTCATCCTCCTCTTCGACCCCCATTCCATCCATCATATGGATACCTTCCGCCATCGTCGGTCGGAATGGTGTCCTCAGCCCTTGTTTGGTATGTACCGAGAGCTTCAGCTTCTTTTTTCCTTTCCGAATGGTGATGCGGTCTGATTGCCAGTCTTGTTTCACACGGGCCTGCCGCAACCACGGTTTTCCGAGCAATAACGGGTATGACCCGCTAATATCCTCCATCCGGAGAATCACCGCAGCGATTTCGAACTTCACGCCGCAAACCTCCATTTTCAATCCACGGAGCAATCCTAACGGCTGCACTCTCCGTTGGTCTGCCATCCGAACGGCGAAGGGTGCTGATTCCCATTTTGTGATACCCAATGGCACCAGCATTTGTTTGGACAGGATGTTGACCCCAGACCCTCCGTCCACCAACACCCCTCCCACACGGCTGTTCTCCAGTGTTACGGAAATTACCGGGACCGCTTCATCAAAAACAGGAGGCTGTACTTCCGCTTCAGGCTTTGCAGATTCGTCTGACGACACTTCCATTGTTACCGCTTCCATCTCCGACTCCATCGCCCTGACTGGTTCCGTCAATTGTTTGATGAGAGAACTCCGGAAATTGGGTACCAATGCTAACAATTGCTCCATTGTCATGTGTATTTGCTGTTTCCGCAAATCCTGCCATAAATCATATGGTTCAACACCCTCCTCGCCGGTCATCAGGCTGTCCTTCTGACTGGTAGGTAGACAAGTCGCTTCTGGCTGCTCTCCTTGCAGGCGCCTTGCCACCTTCGCACCATTCTCCGTCACCGAGACTGCCTTTTCCGCGCTCGGCCTAGGTAACACCGTTGGGGTTTTCTGGACCCATTCACCGACCGTCGACCGCACCTTTTGTTGTGCCTGCCAGTCCAACGCCGTAGGTCTCCCCTTCTCTTGCTGGGCCTTGTATTCCTGCACCTTTTCCTGGGATCGTGTGACCACGAGCACATCTCCGCTCCCACTTCCTCCCACTTTGCCTTCAACAGGGACACCCGCCAGTACTTCCGGTACGTCTTCGGACTTCGGACTAGGCTCCTTGCTATCCTGTTGCTGACTGGCATCATCGCATTCGATAATCAGAACCGCATTCACTGCTGGTGCGGACTTGCCTTCTCCGGATCCCCGGGTTGCTTCCCTTTCCGCCTTGTGGCGCTTGAATAATTCGCAATCTACCTTTCGATGTCCGGGTTGATTGCAATAAAAACATAGGAACGTCCGTTCCCCTGCTGGTTCATCTGCACCTGTTCCAGCCGTTCTCGGCCGCCAAGGTCTTTTCGCCGGTGCGGCTGGTACCGCGGCTGGTGCTGCGGCTGGTGCCGCAACTACCGCTGCCACCGCTGGTGTCGGGGCTATTCGTGCGTTATAGCGGCAGATCTCCGTGGTATGCGTCGCTGTTTGGCAAATCGCACACCACCGCTCATTCAAACCGCATTCCTCTGCTAAGTGTCCTGCATTCCGGCACCGATTACACCAAGTATCCTTGCGAACTTTTGAAGAGGACCCTATTCCACTATCCCGGCTTTTGGCTCCGGTAGCAGATCCTTCCGGAAATGACTTCCCTACCGCTTTTCCAGCCTTCCGCCTCATGGAACGTTTGTCCTCCTCCTCATCCGACTGATCCGACTCCTCCTCATTATCGGTATCGGAGTCTCCCTCAGCCTCCTCATACTTCACTTTTCCTTTCCTTCCCTTGGAAGTAAACAGAACTTGTTCCGCCCTCACCGCTGCTTGGACGACTTCTTCCAATGAAAGAGCTTCCAGATCCAACGATGCCAGGGACCTTTTCAATCCTTTATTCAGCCCCTCCATGAAGTAAGCATTTTGGATGGGAACTGCCGGGGTAGTTGCTGCATCGAGGCGGCGGATCAACGACCGAAACCTGGCCGCATACGCCTCCACTTCTTGGTTCTTCTGTTCCAGTCTCCCCAGTTTGGCCAGGACATGAACACGGGTCTTGTCCTCCCGAAACCGGAGCAAAAAGGCATCCCGCAGTAGATCAAACGTGGCGAAATGGTTAGCTCCATATTGCGCGATCCATACTGCCGCCTGCTTCTGCAGTGTCGGGATGAAAGTCGCCATCTTCATAAGATCTGTCGCCTGCAGTGGTGGAGCCGTATTCACCATCCATGCCATCTCAAATGACAGTATATGTGCATCCGCATCCTCCTTATCCCGTCCCGAAAACTTGGGGTACTTCACCGTCATCCTGGGTACCAGTGGTGGAATAGCCGCGCTACTTACCGCCGGAACTCCACCCCCGCCTCCGCCTCCACCTCCCCTACCGGGATCTGGTGACGGACCTGGGGCTCCGCTTCTTGCAGGCACACCACCCCTCCGTCTCCTGGGACTCGGTGGTGGGGAATTCCGCAACGGTGACGCTTCGTCTTCCGGAGGAGTACTTGTTAAATCGAACGGGCTACTACGTCCGGAGGATTCGCCTTCCTCCTGAACACCGGAAACGACTGGACCTTCCTCTCCTGGGATCAGCGGAGGTGTGTCAGAGCGGCTACTACTCTCACTATCCGTGAAGAAGCCGAAGAGAAGATCACGTTGAGCCACATATCTGTCATGCCGTTCCTCGCGGGTTGTACGTGCCGATACTGGAGTTGCAGGCTCCCGATGCCGTGCCGGAGAGCGCGATGTTCCCCTTGGCTCACTCCCAGCGTCATTCATGCGCTAGTCCACGCACCGAGGAATCAGAGTATTACAGATGGGGAGCATCCAACCTCTCCGGGGTATCCACCACGACGAACATGGAAATCTTCCGTTGTCGCCAAAGTGTTAGCCCTCTCTACTCTGAAGACTAACTCGAAACGCACTACTGCGACAGATTTACATGCGTAATCGTACTTCAGAACTGCGTATGAAAATTCATAGAGTAGAACAGTGATCGACAGAATCATTCATGATAAAACAATAAGGTAGATGCAATAGAATCTCTGTATTACATTTCTCCGAGCAGTACAACACCGTACTCTCTGATACATAGCACTGATCCTTGCTCCGATCCTCATCAATGAGCCCCCTGAATGATCGCTCTCTTCTCTCTTATCTAACCGGCACACATAACTCCTTCACGGTTGCCGTGACGGTTGCCGTGCCTATTCAGTTCTCCGCCTGGTCCTAGAACTTCCGTCTTTTCATATCTCACTATAAACTAAATACAACGTATTAATGATAATAATCTAAGGACTAATGATCTAAGGACTCCCCCCTAGTTCCTCTTTGCTGTTGCTGCTTTTGCCCTTAACACTCCTCAGGTACCAAAGTCCTTTGAGTTAGATCATAATATCTCCCAATTGATGGCAGAGTTTGCTGATTTGAAATTGCATTTGGTTAATGCACGACAACCTAGAGCACCAAAGAGTGAAGATAGGCCTCGAGATAAGAGTGGGGTCACTTGCTATGAATGTAATGAAAAAGGTCACTATCACCCCGAGTGTCCTAGATTGAGAAAGAAAGAAGAAAAACAAGTATCCTTGTTAGAAGCTTCTTCAGGGGATGAGGAAAGAGAGGTAATGATGGCTAAACGGGGGTGTGGTAAAGCAAAAGAAGAAGAAGAAAGCAAGGAAGAAGTAGATGAGGAACATCAGGGAGAGGAACACCGTAGTAAGAAAAAAAAGGCATCTAGAAGGAGAATTAGCCAGTCAGACTTTCCTTTAGGACAAGGAATTGGAAGCTATGACTTGTTGTCCGACCTTAAAGAAAAGGAAGCTCATATCACCTTTGGCCAATTACTTGCTTTGTCTCCAAAACTATAGAAGGAATGGGGAAAACTAGCAAGCACAAGAGTGTCAAAGAAGAAAAAGAAGAAAAGTGCCATTCCTATTGTTCAAAAGGTAGATATAGATGTTGGTGATGAAATACCTGTGGTTGATGTGATCATTGATTGTTAAGTGATTTCTAATGTGTACATTGATGGAGGTGCATTGATTAATGTCATGAGTGAGAAGACCATGATAGATGCTGATTTAGAATACTCTAGTACTACCTCTCCTTATCGCATCAAATTGGCTGACAACACTATGGTTAAGACCTTGGGAGTTGTGAAGAATCTAGAAGTGGATGTATGTGGAACTTCTGTGCCGACTACTTTTCAAGTGATCCATACCAAGCCAAATGCACGTGCCTATCCATTGATTTTGGGAAGGCCTTGGCTACGCAAGGTGAAGGCTATTCAAAAGTGGGATAGTGGAGAATTGATTTTGTTGGGAAATGATAAGAAGGTGCGCTACAACATCAGAAGCCGCAAAAAGGAAGTTGTCAAGGAGGAGTCTTCATCAGAGAGTCCAAGCTCTGACTTAACTGATGAAGAAGAAGAGACAGGGTGTAGCTCCGAGGAGTCTAGCTCAGAGGGTGAGGTGGAAGGAGTGGCCTTTGGTCTTTGTCTTGGTGCTGATCGGGATGAGTCAAGAAGGAACAAGGTGGTGGCGCAAGAAGATCCTGTAGAGACACTTCATGTGGAGGATGTGGAGCACACTAAACGACGCCAACACAATGAAGAGCTTCTTGGTGATTCTCTATCAGGTAGTGAGAAGCTCCAATACTTGGATATGTTAGATGATTTTCCATGTCTCTTTGCAACAAGCTATTCACAGGTTCGACCAGTCTCTCTTGTGGAACACAAGATTGAGTTGAAGCCAGAAAGCAAGCCAGTTGTGCAACGCTTAAGGCAATTGGGGGTGATCCAAGATGAGGCACTAAAGAAAGAGGTAACACAACTACTTGAGGTGGGATTCATCTTTCCTATTGATGATTGAGAATGGATATCTCATATAGTTGTCACACCAAAGAAAGGAAATAAGTGGTGGGTTTGTGTGGACGTTCGTCCTTTGAATGCATGTACTAAAAGGGATCATTTTCCTTTGCCATTCCAAGATGAAATACAAGACCAAGTAGCAGGGCATGAGATGTATTCTGTATGTGATGGGTATTCTAGGTACTTTCAAATTCGTATTCGGGAGGAAGATCAAAAGAAAACATCATTTGTCACACCTTGGGGAGTTTTTGCTTATAGAGTGATGCCTTTTGGGTTGACCAATGCACCAGCTACATTTCAAAGGTTCATGAGTCAAGTCTGGGAGCCTTACTTGGGAAAGTTCATAAGGGTGTTTTTGGATGATTTTTGCATTTATTCTCGGCGCATAGATCACATGGAGAAGTTAAAGATGGCCTTAGCTAGGATTGATCAAGCAAAAGGGTGTCTAAATCCTAGCAAGTGTCATTTGGCTCAAACAAAAGTAGTCTTGTTGGGGCATATTGTGTCTGAAGAAGGCCTGCAAATGGATCCTGACAAGGTTCAAGCAATCATGGCATTGCCAAGTCCTGAGAATGTTACTGGTGTTCGCAGAATTCTAGGAAAGAGCAAGTACTATCAATGCTTTTGTGATGATTTCATAGAGATAGTGCATCCCATGAACTTGTTGACAAGAAAAGGAGTTTCTTTCCAATGGGGTGTGGCGCAACAAGAGTCTTTCCAGCAACTTAAGGAGGTCATGAGTAAGGGCCCAATATTGAAGCCCCCTGATTGGTCTCAAGACTTTTATGTAAATCCAAGTGTATCTTTGCATTCAGTTGGTGTTGTATTGCTACAAAAAGGAGAGGTAGGTAGAATGCAACCCATCTATTATGCCAGCCGACAGCTTACAGATGTGGAAACAAGGTATGAAGAAATGGAGCAGCAAGCTCTCTCTTTGGTGTTTTCAGTCAAAAAGTTTCGCTCCTATTTATTACATCGACCACTTTTCTTCCTTACCTCTCAGTCTGTATTAGCATATCTAGTCCGCAAGCCTAATGCTGGGGGGAGATTTGAAAAATGGTTGTCAGAGCTTCAAGAGTTCTCTTTCTCTTTTGTCACTGAAAATACCACTAGGTCCACTATGGCAGATTTGCTCACAGGACGAGAGGATCTAGGAGAAGAAAAGAAATGTAAGGAGAACATTAAAGATGAAAGAGATATACCACCAACAGCTTTTGTTTTGTATTTTGATGGGGCTTTTAGTCCTTCATGCCAACAAGGAGCCGATGGGATAGTCTTGATGAATCCTGAAGGTCAAGAGGTATGGGCAAGAGGACAAGAGCTTCCAGGTATCACAACTAACAATGCAGCTGAGTATAATGCTTTGATTCTTGGTTTGGAGGGTTGTCTTCAAAGTCAAGTTAAAGAATTGGAAGTAAGAGGAGATTCTCAGCTTATTATAAAGCAAATGCAAGGGCATTACAAGACAAGAAGTCCTCATTTGAAGGAGCTTAATCAAAAGGATATGGCACTATGTAGTCAGTTTGATTTTTGCAAGTTTGTTCATATAAACAGAAAAGAAAATCAAAGGGCAGATGAGTTAACTACTCAAGCCATTGTAGTACAAGACCGGGGGGTGGTTTCTTTGGTAGACACTGGATGGCCAAAACTGCAAGATGTTCAGCAATATGTGGAAGAAGGCATGTTTCCTCGAGGGTTAACTCCCCAAGGGAAGCATAGATTGGTAAGGAAGGCTTGTCCCTATACTATTGTTGATGACATTCTTTATAAATTGGGAAAAGATAAGGTGCTCCGTTGGGCGGTCCATCCCATGGAGACTAGGAGAATCCTAGAAATGTGTCATGATTGCTCTGGTCATTTTGCTTCAGCAAGCACAGCTAGGAGAATTCTTAATGCAGGATACTTTTGGCCACGCCTCAATAAGGATGTATATGAATGGTGTCGAAGTTGTAAAGTATGCCAAAAGTTTGGAAGGCGACAGTTGATTCCTGGGCCCTTGAAGCCTATTCCAGCATATGTACAATTTGAGAGGTGGGGGTTGGACTTTGTGGGACCACTCCCTCACTCATCTCAGGGCAAGCATTATTTATTAGTGGCCACAAATTATGCAACACGGTGGGTAGAGGCTAAGGCCACAATCAATAGCAAGGCAAGCACAGTTGCAAAATTTCTCTTTGATCAAATTTGTTCATGCTTTGGTTGTCCTTTGGAAATTCTCACTGATGGAGGAACCTCTTTTAGAAATGAACTAATTGAAGATGTGGTGCATAAGCTAAAGATAAATCATAGCATGACCATGCCATACTATCCCTAATGTAATGGCTTGGTTGAGAAAACAAATGGATTGTTGTGCAATTCAATGGGAAAGCTTGTAGACACCAAGAAAAGGCATTGGGATAGGCACTTGGCAGAAGTTTTATGGGCTTATAGAACCACACACAAGCTAGCTATTGGGTTTACACCATTCCAACTAGTGTATGGAATAGAAGCCAGTTTGCCCATTGAATTGGAGATATATAGTCTTTGCACTCCTGTTGCAAGAATAGAAGGACAGGAGGATGCCTATGCTCAATGCTTGGTACAGCTAGAGGCCTTGGATGAATGCAGATTATAGGCCTTACAAAACTTGGAATCTTCTCAAAAAAGGTACAAGGCCCGTCTTGACACCAAATTATGCAAGAAGAAAGATATTGCACAAGGAGATTTGGTAATGAGATTTGATAGCCGTCTAGACAAGCAGCTAGACAAAAAGTTTATCAGCCGATGGGAGGGACCATATCGAGTCAAAAAGAAGTTCACGAATGGAACATATCAGCTTGAGGATGTTGATGGCATGGTGATACCCAGATGCACCAATGAGTATCGCCTTAAATTCTTCTATGCTCGACCACCTTGAGGGCCAGCAGACCCTCTCTGTACTAGAGAGGATCTGCTGGGGGGGGGAAGATGTGACACCAAAAATTGATATTTTTAATTTGGCATTGGTATTGTTTTTCTCTATGTTTGATAAGATTTTGAGTATCAAGTGATAGCCTAGCAGCTCTCACTTATTTCTATTTTCTATGATATTGTATGGGATTGAGAGGATGAGTGGAATGGCTCATTGTAAATACCATAGGTATGAACTATAAATACCTTGGTATGGGGTGAGAGTTATTTGTGTATGGGATATTATGGGGTTTTTAGAAAATAGGAAGAGTGAGTCATATAAAGAGGTGCGCTCATGTCCATGTGTTCCAATAATATGAGAGAGGCCACATGCCAAGCATGTGGAAGGCATGTGGAGGAGTGTGAAGTCAACAAGAATCCTTCTAGAACTCCTATGTAGAATAAGGAGGATGTGGACATGTGGAAAAGAGAGGGTCCCTATGGGCTCCATGTGAGGAGACTCTTGACTTTCTCAATATTTTAACAGTGTTGAGCTTCTTGTGATGGGACACATGGCAAGAGTAGCCAAAAAGGACATGGATGGTGACATACGTGCTTATGTGATTGATGGGGAAAGGAATCTATAGGCAACAATTGTAAATGGGTGAAGGAGGGTAAGAAAATCTCTATAAAAGGAGCCCTCCTCTCCCTTGTTCATCAATCTCTTCCACCATTAGGCCTCATGTTGCTGTAGCTCTACTCTCCTCAAGCCGCTTCCATGAGCCTTCTCTCCCTCTTGTAGATATTCTCTTATGTAGACTCTTGAGTCCCTCTCTCTGTAGTTTATTCTCTCTCTATGAGTAGTCTTGGAGCTTCCGCTCCCTCTTGTATGTATGAAACCTCTTCTTCTCCCTTGTGTTTGTAGTGTTGGAGTGGATTCTCACTCTATTGGTAATGAAGGTCACTTCAGGTTCTCTCTCTCTTGAGTGTCTCTTCCCTTTTCTTTCTTTCAAAGCCTTAAAAGTTCTTTCTATTCAGCTACTCACTGTGTACACATGGTCCATCTGTTTCCCGAGCCACCATGCAAACTTCTTCCCCTCTTCTAGGCGAAATCTATGAGGGGTGGATCGTTGATGAAGGTGGAATCTTGAGGGAGCATCCTGCTCACGCGAAATTAGCATGGGTGGAGGGCAGTTTTCATAACAGTTTGACCCCCTGTTAGTATTTTGCTCATAACTTTATGCTCAATAGTCTGATTTGGATGAAATATATATTAGCGTGAAGCTCTCTTTAAGGCGCACGTTTGTATGTGATCAGATCTTGAATCAAATACTATTGCAAAAAGTTATGAGTCTCTGTGTCTGATAGTCTGTTGCCTTGACATAGCGCATAATCCTTCTCACTGCATCTAAATGAGGCTTCCATGGCTTCTGCATAAACTGACTAATGAGTCCCATAGCATATGCCAAATCAAGCCTGGTAATAGTCAGATAAATCAAGCTTCCAACCATCTTCCTATACATGGTAATGTCATCAATCTCAGCTCCAGAATCAGCCATCATCTTCAAGTTTTGATCCAAGGGGATATCCATTGGTTTGCAATCCTTCATGCCAAACCTCTCCAGGATATTCAAGGCATACTGCCTCTGCATAAGTCAAATGCCATTAGGTGTTCTCAACACCTCTATGCCAAGAAAGAACTTCAAGTCCCCTAGATCCTTCATATCAAACTCCATTTTCAGCTTGCTATTAATTTCAGAAATGCCATCATCATCACTACCAATCAGAGTCAGATCATAAACATAAATCACAATCACAACATATCCAGCAATTTTCTTCTTTGTGAACAGTGAATGATCAGCCTTCCCAACTGCAAAACCAAGCTCCTGCAGCTTGCTTCAGCCCATAGAGAGCTTTATTCAACCTACAAACATAGTTGGGATAGTCAAGGGGAAACATAATCCTCGAGCTGAGAACCATATAGACTTCCTCCAACAAGTCACCATTTAGGAAAGCATTCTTGACATCCATTTGCTGCAATTTCCAACCATTTGCAGCAACCAATGCTATGATTGTTCTCACGGTTGCCATGTTGGCAACAGGGCTAAAAGTTTCCTCATAATCTAGCCCATACTGCTGAGCATACCCTTGTCAACCAGCCTTGCTTTATACCTTTCCACTGATCCATCAGACTTGCCAAAAAAAGAAAGTGTTAAGAAATAAACAGTTCAGAAAATGACAATTTGATCACTTTTGAACAAAAAAACAGCAGCAACACTTTTTGTGTTTGGAGGAACATGGGAGTCCTGGTAGCTCACAGAGAGACTAAGACTCCACAAAATTGATATATGAGGATGTAGCAATCCTTTGGGGTGCTAGAAAAGGAAGAAAGCAAGTCGTACATCACTTTTGAAGTCTCCAAAAGCTGTCCAGGAGCAAAAAAACGAGATCTACAAGCTGAAGGTTCTCCTCACTTCATAGGGGATATAGGAGAGTTTTTTTAAGCCACTAACAACCTCCAGAGAGCTGGGCGATGAGGTTTGGAGAGACGTTTCACAAACAACCTCAAGAGAGCTGGGCGATGAGGTTTGGAGAGACGTTTTTGCTTCTTACTACTGTATATACCTCTTGCTTAGCTCAAACCAAGGAGTAGTTGTTTAGAAAAAGAGATCAGCTCCGTTCTATCACACCCAAATAGTAAAAACGAGTTGTGTTTTGTCAAAATACATCTCCCACGAGCAACCTATGGGTAATAGCGATCTCCCCTTAGCAAGAAGACATCAATTGGACAGCTCCCAAGCCAAATAGAAGCTGGAAATTGCTACTTCAGTCCAAAAAACGAGATCTCTTCTCATCACTTCGAAGCTTCAGAGCAGTGGGCAACCAAAAGGCAAGGAATGATAGCTCTGATACCATATTAGGAAAAAACAAGAAGAGAGATATAGGAAGCAACCATGAGAGAGCAACAGTCCCCTCCACCATCAGCTCATATTCACCCCACACAATACAATTGAACACTACTAAGGTCAATACCCATACATAGTAGATAAGAACTAACTATGGTTGAGTTAGTGTGACTTACCTTATTCACCTACTCACACAACATGAACAATAACCGAGAGCTTGATTCTTAACAAGGGGAGTGGTAGCAAGGGTGGGGGGAGGGACGGGTGCGACGGTGGGATGGGGGGTATGGGGGAGGGCGACGGGTGTGGGCAAGGCAAGTAGGGGGGAGGGCAATGGGGGGGAGGGCGATGAGGATGCGGGGAGGTTTGGTGGGGTTAGGGTGGTGGCGGGGGGCATGATGAAACCCTAAACGTAATTAAAAGGGGTGTCGAAAGATGAAGGACCTATATAAAACGTTTTTAAAAACCCTAACTCTCATTATTCAATGGCAAGAGTGAAGAACACTGCTAGACCCACAGGACACTGCCGCCACCCTTCCTCCTCTAGCTCTGCCACCTCCATGGCATCTCCACACACGAACCTATTTGAGTCCGGTGGCACCTCATCAAACTCTCATGAGCCCTCCCCCAACTCTCGTGATCCCTCTCCGAACTCTCGTGAGCCCTCCCCGATCTTGTGAGCCCTCCTTCAAGTCCCGTGAGCCCAGTCCTATTGAGCCCAGTCCCGTGAGCCTTCTCCTCCTCCCAAGTCCCATGAGCCCACTCCCCAATCTCGTGAGCCCACTCCCAAGTCCTAGGATCATAACCCTTCCCCTCAACCTTCCCCTCAACCTTTCCCTCAGCCTTCCCCTCATTCTTCCCCTCAGCCTTCCCCTCCCCATGAGAGGACTCCCCTGATTGAGAAAAATGTGTTCGAGAACCTCCCAAATATTGAGAGGCTTCCAAATAGGGGTCAACAGACTGCAAGAAAGAGTGCAATCTTCCCTCTCCTGGTGATAAAGCCTGTCATGCACATGGTACCTGTGCCTATAAATAGGATAAAGCAGACGTCAAGGAAGCCCCATCCCAAAAAAGGACAAAGCTCAAGACATCCGCAAGAGGGGAATTCAGAGGAGGATCAGTGCAGAGAAGAGCAGCGCAAGACAAGAGGCCGTGGAACCATTTCAGTTACCTGTACAGCCTCCACAAGGAGTCAGCAAGCCATAAAGAGCAAAGCTAGGAGCGTTGGCCCTAAGGAAGATTAGACAGATGCAGAAGACCACCAACAACCTGATCCCACATGATCCCTTCCAACGTGTGGTACGGGAGATAGAACAGGGATACAAGGATGATGTATGATTCATCATAGGAGCTATGGGGCACTCTAGGAGGCTGTGGAGCAAGTCACCACCTCTCTGCTCAAGGACGGCAACTTGTGTGCCATCCATGCAAAGAGTGTCACCGTCATGGACAAGGACATGGCTCTAGCGAAGCGGCTACCGATGGACCTAAGCTTGAAACCCTAGAATCTCTTGGAGCCCGCCCTTAGGACTTAGAGTACCCCCTTCCCTTAAAAGAAAAATCTTATATCTGATGCCCAAGGGTCGATCTTTTTTAATAAAATATATCTAAATTTTGTACAGTAACACATTGTTGTGAATTCTCCATGTTTATGACTGAAACTACTGTTCATTTTAATGTATCTTTTAAATTCTACCAAATCCTGGAGGAATTTCACCATGGCGTAGAAGGAAAAAGTGTTCGTGATGTCACGAGGAGCCCAGAATGCCCTAAACCCACCATGATGCAAATTTGGGCATTTCGGGTCTTTGAATCCCCTAGTGGACTCCTAGATATAAACCTAGTTGTAATAGCACTAATATCCTCCTCTCCTATTGCCAAAGACATATCTCTTGCCATCAATGCCCTATCGTGAATGCATATCATGGTTTACTTATGTGCTTTACCAATGTTCTGGAATGGCTTGGTTCAGGAAGTGGTATCTGGTTCCTGCACTCATAAGGTAGGGGGCTAAGGGGCACCATGACCTAGGACCAAGTTTCTTAGATCTAGCTGACAACCTAAAGAAAAAAAAAACTGTTTTCAGTCTTCAGCTTTGTATTCCCCCATTGTGTATGTCAAAAAGTTGCAAGTGAGACTCATTACTTCTTTCTTACTCTCTTCACTCTTTTAATATATGCGATCATGCTATTCAATGATTATGTACTCGCAATCCATGGATACCTTCACACAATCCATTGTCTTTTACATAATCATATTTGAGACTCCATCGATCGTGACGATCTTTCCACAACCTATGAAGGTCTCGTAAGCTGTGTTGTTTGTTCCTGAGTCGTCCTTGCTCCACTACCTTTCGAATTTGATCCCACCCAGAAGCACACCCCCACGTTGTACTTCACAAAATCACTCTTTTACGCAATCTTCTCTTTTACATGAGGTAGTAATTAAGCTCTCTATAATTCGTGCGACATTAAAAATCAGGTTAGAGTTTATGAAAACACTCGTGAGTGAGAGTGTGATTTTTACATTTAAAATTTGTTTGAAAAAAAAAGAACCAAATAGAACTAAAGAGCATGTAAAAAAAACTAAATACGATTAAAGAAAAAGAAATAAGCATATACATAAGACGGAAAGCATATGAGAGAAAGTATATGCATAAGAGAAAGAAAAGAAAAAGAAAAGCATAAAAGAAAGAAAACAATATTGAAAAAGTAAAAAAGAACCAAATATGCATAATGAGAAAAAGAGAGACGGAAAGCATATGAGAGAAAGTATATGCATAAGAGAAAGAAAAGAAAAAGAAAAGCATAAAAGAAAGAAAAAAAGACAAGAAAGAAAAAAAGATTGAAAACTTAAAAAAGAACAAAATATGCATAATGAGAAAAAGAGAGTATATGCTGGTCATGCATAAGCATAAGCATAGGCATAGACATATGCTTATGAAAAGAAGAGAAAAAAACAAAAAAGAATGAGAAAGAAACATATGCTCATGCATAAGCATAAACATAAGAGAAAAAATATATGTTTGAAAAAAAAAGAAAAGAGATTGAAAGAGAAAAATATATATAAAAATAAGAGAAAGAAGAGGAAAAAAGAGATTGAAAGAACATAAGTATAAGAGAAAGAAGAGGAAAAAAAATCATAAGCATAAGAAAAGAAAGAAAAAAAAAAAGAAACATATGCTCATGCATAAGCATAAACATAGAAGTTGCAGGTCAATGCAAATAACAAAAATAACAAAAGAGAAAAAGAGAACACTGTTAGATATCAATGCTCCACTCTCGTGTAACTACGTGAGAACCAGCTAACTCTACTTGTAAGCCCCCATATGAGGAGAAGGCATTTGAGTAGCTCGGTTATCCAGTAGGTCCTGGTTTGGACACCAGATGGGAGCCATGTGTGGCCTAATGGCTGGACGGCTTCAGATAGAGTTGACACACCGCCAATTAAACTACATGCAAGTGTAGAAAGGCATCCCTAGACTGACCGCACTGAGGGTAGACGGAGCATTTCTCAGGGTAGTCCACTCTCGGGTTGCGAGACCCGTTTGGAGCCTCAGATGATCCCGGATGGCTCTAGACCAAACGGAGACCGCAGGTTAGTTGCTCTGTTTTGCGCACCGATTCTATCGTATAGTTGGTGGCCTACCGACCCCTAGTCGACCATTTTGAACGGACTGGGTCGATCATCTAATTGAGCGGACTGGATCGATCATCTAATTGAGCCTAACCGACTATGACTGGTGGCTATATAAGAGCAAGTCCATGAAGCCCATTTCATCACTAGCTACAGCAACCCTGATTCCTCAGCATCAAGTCTCCGTCTTCTACTATTTCCAGCATGCCATCGAAGCTTCTTTCACAGGAGCGCACGGTTGGGAGGTAGCACCATCTATTGTATCAGTTCTACAGTAATCAAATTTTTGATTCTCCATACTATCTTGTTTTCTCTCTTGCGTACGAGATCCTATTATCTGTTGAGCACAGACGTTGTATTATTTTCTTACATGATATTAGAGCCTAAGCTCTAGCAAGAAGATTTTATAGTGTGTTTTTGTTTGCGAGCAGATTGTGAGAGATGGCTCAACCCACAAGATTGCGAATCCCACCGTTTGGCGAGAGAGAAAAGTTGGACGACTCTAACTATCCAATCTGGAAGTTCAAGATGAAGACCATCCTAGGTGCATACGAGCTTTGGGACACTTCTACTGGGGTGGACGTGAGGTCGATTGCGAGACTGGATCCAGCCAATGCAGGACAGCAGATAGTATCAACTACGGATGAGATTCTCACGTGGACAAGAAGAAATACAGATGCACTGTGTTCTATTGTCTGTAGTGTTAGTGATTCCGTCATGGTGTTAATTCAACATGTCACCACAGCGGAGGAGGCATGGACGGTCTTGAAAAATCAGTACGAGGCCATGAATCAGACACAGATTCAAATTTTAGAGAATCAACTTGCGAACGAAAAATTATCTGAGTCTGAAGCGACAAAGAAGTTCATCACCAGGATGAAGAATCTGTGTGATCAAATGACTGCGATTGACATCACCATCACCAGCAAGAATCTAGCACGAAGGTGTATACGAATTCTCCCACCAAAGTACAATGGTCTTGTTACAATGCTGAATACGCATAACAAAAATCCGTCCCTCAAATTTAAGGATTTCAGCATGATGCTTCTAGAGGAAGAGATGCGTCAAAAGACGAGGAACACTGGATCAAAGAAAGGTAAGGGTAAGGACTCTGGTAATCCATCTTCTTCTAATGATAAAAGGTGAAAGAAGATCAAGTGCTTCTATTGCAACAAGGCAAGACACAAGCAGAATGAGTGCCGAAAGAAGATTGCAGATGAGAAGAATGGAGTAAAGAAAGAGTCCAGCAATAGCGCGCAGGGAGTACCAATAGAGCTGTTCGTCGCAATTGAGAAGATTTGCACGGAGGCAGTTCATGTACTTGCGAATGTGAACCGTGGATCATTGACAGTGGTGCATCGCGCCACATGACCAGTCGAAAGGATTGGTATACCTCTCTACAGCCGGTAGGGAATGACATTCTAGTAGCAGTCGACAATGATGCAAAATGTCCAGCAAAAAAAAAAGGTACGATTGCTCTCAAGTTAGATGGAGTTGTAAAACAGTTATCCGATGTTCTTTATGTGCCAGATATCAAGAGAAACTTGTCTATTTTCGCAATCACGGATCGAGACCTCAAAGTTCAATTCGATAAGAATGGTGCACAGAGTCTGAATCTTCAAGAAAAGGTCGTTAATAAAGGTACATAGCGCAACAATATTTACGAACTCTGAGCTTTCAATGCTTGAGCCAATGTGAAAAACACTAAGCTGTGGCATGAGAGGTTTGGTCATCTAAACCTTAGTTCTTTGAAAGAGATGCATAAAAGTGGAATGATTGCAGATCTATCAAAAATTTCAAATCTGCCCGATGTATGTGAAGCTTGCATGATGGGCAAGTAGCATCGGCATCCCTTTTATAAAGAGGCCAGTAGGACAAAGGCTCCTCTAGAGCTCGTTCACACGGACCTCTGCGAAAAGATGGAGACGAAAACTTTGGGTGATTCCTACTACTTCATGATGCTGATCGACGACTACAATAGAAGGCTCCTCTAGAGCTCGTTCACACAGACCTCTGCGAAAAGATGGAGATGAAAGCTTTGGGTGATTCCTACTACTTCATGATGCTAATCGACAACTACAGTAGAAGGATATGGATATACTTCCTAAAGACTAAAGACGAGGCTTTTAGTAGGTTCAAGGAACGGCATGTAATGATCGAGAAAGAAATGAGGAAGAAGGTGAAGAAGTTAAGATCAGACAGAGGTGGATAGTTCACATCAATTGAATTCGAAAGTTACTGCAAAAGTCACGGACTCAAGAGGCAGAAACCCCCGCCACATACATCACAGCAAAATGGAGTAGCAGAACGCAAGATGCGCGTCATCTGCGAAATGGACCGGAGTATGATGAAAGCGAAAGATTTGCCAAAGACTTTTTGAACTGAAGCATGTAACACTGCAGTTTACATCCTGAATCATAGCTACACGAAGGCTGTGAATGGGATGACTCCACTGCAAGCCTTTTCTGGTAAGAAACCTTCAGCTACACATTTCAGAGTTTTTGGATGTGATTGTTTTGTGCATGTCCCTGATGCTACCAGGATCAAATAGAAACCGAAGAGCCGAAAGTGTATTTTCTTGGGCTACAGTGAAGAGGCGAAGGATTACCGTCTTTATAACCCTATTATTAAGAAGGTAATTGTAAGTCGCGATGTGGTATTCTTAGAACAATCGCCTCAATTGGAGGAGGATGCTTCCTTCCCAAACAACCAGGACCAGGATATCCATCCAGTACTGCCACCAACAGACTGAACTCCCCCAATGGTACTTGAGAGAATTCAAGACAAAGAAGATGAAGAAGAGCCTGCAGAACCACAATGACAATGACCATTCCCGAAGTGGATAAAGCAGCTTTTGGACGACAGAGAACCTCCAGCCATTGAGGAGGAACCATCCAAACATCGCCAGTCCAAGAGATTAGAGGAGTAAAGAAGAACGCAGGAACACTTGGTCAACTATGCTTTGATAACAAAAGTGATCCGTGCTGATGAGCCCAAGTGTCTTGAAGAGGCACAGGATGATGATAGGTGGATGGAGGCTATGCAGTCAGAGTATGGCTCCATAATGAAGAACAACACGTAGGACCTTGTGGATCGATCACCAAAACGTAAGGTAATCAGAACCAAGTGGGTGTACAAGACCAAGTACAAGTCCGATGGCACGTTAGATAAATACAAGGCTCGGCTCATGGTAAAAGGATTTGCATAGGTACATGGTTTTGATTATCAAGATACTTTTGCTCCCACAGCTCGACTAACCACAATTCGTAGTGTTTTGGCTTTAGCTACCTAAGGAAGTTGACCCGTGTTTCACATGGATGTGAAATCCGCCTTTCTGAATGGAGATCTCAAGAGAGAGGTATACGTGGAACAACCACCAAGTTTTGATATCCTCAGTTCAGAAGGTAAGTCTGCAAACTGAAGAAGGTACTTTATGGATTGAAACAAGCCCCACGAGCGTGGTACCAGTGAATTGATGCCTACTTTCTGCAAAATAGGTTCAGGAGGAGCCCATCTGATGCAAATTTGTATATCTTCAGAGAAGGAGACAGGTGTATGATCGTGGTCCTTTATGTGGACGATCTTATCATAACAGGGAACCATGAAGAGAAGATCTCGCAGATGAAGCATTTGCTAAGAAGAGAGTTTACTCATCATGGATGGAGAGGTCGACTTGGTGTACTGTCTGATTACAGAGAATGCTGTGGACATCTTCACGAAGGCTCTTATAAGAGACTTGCTGGAGAGGCATCTTCATCAACTTGGCATTGGGCCAAAAAAGTAAGTTCACTTGCGAGTGGACATTGAGGAAGGTGTTAGATATCAATGCTCCACTCTCGTGTAACTACGCGAGAACCAGCTAACTCTACTTGTAAGCCCTCCATATGAGGAGAAGGCATTTGAGTAGCTTGGTTATCCGGTAGGTCCTGGTTTAGACACCAGATGGGGACCATGTATGACCTGATGACTAGACGGCTTCAGATAGAGTTCACACACCGCCAACTAGACTACATGCAAGTGTATGAAGACATCCCTTGACTGATCGCATTGAGAGTAAACGGAGCATTTCACGGGACAGCCCACTCTCGAGTTGCAGAGCCCGTTTGGAGCCTCAGATGATCTCGGATGGCTCTGGACCGAATGGATACCATAGGTTAGTTGCTCTATTTTGCGCACCGATTCTATCGTATGATCGGTGACCTATTTCGAGACCAACTCCCAGTCGACCGTTTTAGACAGACTGGATCGATCACCCAATTTAGCCTAACCGACTACGACTGATGGCTATATAAGAGCAAGCCCGTGAAACACATTTCATCACCGACTACAGCAATCCTGATTCCTTAGCATCCAACCTCCATCTTCTACTATTTTCAGCATGCCATCGAAGCTTCTTTCACAAGAGCACACGATTGAGAGACAACGCCATCTATTATATCAGTTCTACAGTAATCAAATTTTTGATTCTCCATACTATCTTGTTTTCTCTCTTGCGTACGAGATCCTGTTATCTGTTGAGCATAGACGTTGTATTATTTTCTTACAAACACTTTTACCTGAAAAAGTCGTGAACCATGTTTCGTGGACTGGCCCTATAAAAAAAAAACATACCATTTTTCAAATAACTAGTAGAGAAAACACTTTCTTACCTGAAAAAGTCGTGAACACCTGAAAAAGTCGTGAAACGTGTTTCATAGAGTGATCCTAGAAAAAAAAACATACCATTTTTTTAGATAACTAGTTAGAGAAAAGAAGAGTTGATTTTTGCAGGAGTTTGAAAAATCAACTTTTCAAAAGAATTGGATGAGTTTGAAGAAGCCTAGAGTTTGAAGAATCCTACAAACAAGGAGAAAGCATAAGCCTACAGAAGAGAAAGAAAAGAAAATACCAAAAAGAGAAAAGGTGAGTTTTCTTTCTTTTTACAAATCTCATTTTTTGTCCTTAATCTCTGAAAATCAGTATGAAAAATAACACATAGCCTTAGTAATCCAAGAAAAACATGCTTCAACACTTACAAAACAAAATCTCACAAAAAATAAACCTACATTTCTTAAAAAGACCCATCTTGAAAAACTTTCTTTCACACGCAGAGAGGAAGAAGGGTAGAGAGAGAGCACAAGTGTTGGGAGAAACTGAGTAGGGGTGAGGAGTGAACGAGCGTGAGCGGAGCGTCTGAGACTCTGAATGTCTGAGGACTGAGGGGCGAGGGCAGGCAATGATGCACGTTGTAGCAGAAGTTCAAACTTCAAACAGATTCTTTGCGAGCGCCATCAATCTTTTCAAAGGTTTCAGTTCTTAGCACCCTCGCACTTACGATGAACAATTTCTGAGCTTAGGCACATCGCACGCCTCTGTGTACTAGTCGATGGTAGGTATAGCACTGGACGAATCTTGAGTTTTCAGATGAATCGGGCAACCCGGCAAATATTCTTGCATTGGATGTTACTCGCCGCAGTTGCAATTACGGCACACTCCCCTTTCCCTCGTCTTTGAGTCGTCTCCTGGATCCCTGTACCCCGATCAGAAAGCGGCTGAATGTGAATCTCCGAAATTTCTCTGAGCAGTACGCGTGGCCGCTGATGGTACAGGTGGTCAAGATCCAGGCCCTGATTCCAGGGATCGCATTGAGCTCGGATGGATTTGTGGCTAGGGTGCAACAGCCACTGGCAGCCCTCAAATTTGAAGGGTAGCCTAGAATTTCATTTTGAAGGGCAATTTAAGAGTTATCCTTCTTGTTACTTTTGAAGGGTGACATGGCATTTCCTTTGTAATTTTTCCCAAAGCGGTCCTTCTTTTGAAGGTTGATCTCTCTAATTCCCTTCTGAGGAAGGGTAAAAACCCCTTCGAAGGGTGTTGCAGCCTTCAAATTTGAGGGCTGGCCACTAGCACACTGCAGCAGGATAAGGGCGAAATATCGAAGTTGAAGCTTCAGCAAAAGAAACAGAGGAATCGGCGGCAGAATGGAGTTGTGGTAGCTTCTTAGAGTCTGCAAATAATAAATTGATGGCAAGCAAGGACGAGCGTGACTAAGCAGCTCAGTTGAATGTCTGAGGACTGAGCGTAACTCAGCTACGGTTGAATGTCTGAGGACTGAGGGCATGGACTCCAGAGAAGGAGAAGAAAAGCAACGACAGAAAGTTCAAGGCCGCGCGCTACAGAAAGTTCCAAAGCGACAAAACAGCGACAAGGACTTAGGGTAACAGTAGGTTTTTTTCTAATTTTTAAAATAAAATAAATGTGCCGACTTTAGAAAGGGGGGGGTTCACGACTCAGGTCCCTTTAGGACCCTTATCAAAACTGTGGCCTACAAAGGGGTTGCGCCCAAGGCCCACGCTCAGACAGGAGCACAAAACAAGACTGATCTATTTTGGGGCCAGTTAGCCAACAAGAACTGCTCTGAGGCCATCGATACATGCTATTACCTCCGCATTGTTGCTAGCCTATGCATTTCATTAGTTTAAATTTTGCATTTCTTTAAAAAATAAATTAATTAACCTATTCAACCTAGGTATAACCTATCTAACCTATTCCACCTATTTAATCTATGACGCTCCTTTTCTTCCCTTTATCTATATTAACAACCTGGTATTGTGACTAGATATATAAATTTTCGTCTCTAAGAGAATATTCCATGAAGTTTTTATATAATATACCCCCATGTGACCATACAAGGTACGATTAAAAATTTTAGGACTTTCAGTTGCATACACCTATCCAAAATCTATTACTGTTGAGAATACTTCCATTTCCATGGCCACTTGTTCATGTATACCAAATTTCTTTTGGCGTTGAAACTAGTAACTATAAATGAGAAGCTATTTTTGCGTAGCATATTGTGAGTCTAGATGTCTAGATCAGTGGGTAGTAGTAGTTCATCTACACCAAGTTTGTCTTTTGCATCTATTGCTAATTCTACTAATGTTTATAATATTTGAATCAATTTTGAATGCAATTTTAAAAGTATAATTAAAAGAATCAAGGGACATTTTGGGGTTACAAAAGGTCCCCCTAAAGCTTTTCTTCTACCTTTTTAATCTATGCCGCTCCTTTTCTTCCACCTATTTAATCTATGCCACTCCTTTTCTTCCACCTATGCATTCCTTTTATTTTAACCTATGTTTGTGATCTATTGCTCTCATGATCATGATTCCAAAGCCGACAATTTCTTTTAATGTGGAGAAAAATCACATGCTCATCAACTAATTCACTCTGCAACTTAAAATTTTACATTAATTGGACCTTGATCAAGGTAAGCACACTCTAACATAAAAATATGTAACTCAAAATAACTAAGCTAACATGAATAAACTCACACAACTAAAGTAATATCGATCAAGTATTTAACCTATGCTTTTCTTTTATTTAACATATTTCTTTTATTTAGCCTATGCATATATCTTTTATTTAACATACTTAACCTATGCATTTCTTTTATTTAGCATATCTAACCTATGCATTTCTTTTTTTAACCTATGCATTTCTTTTATTTCTTTCATTTAATATTTTATTTAACCAACGCATTACTTTTATTTCTATTTTACATTTTCCACACTCTTTTTCTTCCTTTTTTACATTGTCCTCATGCCTTTTATTTAACCTATTCTCATCTTCCTTTTAAAAAATCCATAGCTTGCGATCTAATGATGAGCATGATTCCAAAGCCGACTTTTTTTTTGAAATGTCCTCCAAAATCACATGCTCGTCAACTAATTCAATCTACAACGTAAAAATTTGCATTACTTGGACCTTGATCAAGAAAACATACTCTAACATAAAAGTTTGTAACTCAACCAACCTGGCCAAAAAAAATTTAATTTTAATTTTGCTCCACTACCCATTGCAATGTCCCAATTCAAAACTTTGGCTTTGCAAAGGGGGAATGGCACCAGTACCATTCTCCCAATGCATTGTCTTAATTCAAAAATGTTGCTTCACAAAGGAAGAATGGCACTAGTGCCATTCTCCCATTGCAATTGCCCGATTCAAATCTTGGCTTTGCCAATGTCCTAAATTTTTGCTTTGCAATCAGAGATTGCAATCAGAGAATGGCACTCCCACTACAATGTCATGATTCAAAATTTTGTATTTAAGATGGGAGAATCGCACCAGTGCCAATCTAGCATTGCAGTGTCCTGATTCAAATTTTTTTCTTTGTAAAGGGGAATGGCACAAATGCCACATTGACTTGAGAAAAAATTTTGGCTTCATAAGGGGAGAACAAACTAGTACCATTCTTCCTTTGTGAATATGAAATTTTGACTCGAGACTTTGCCTTGGGGGAATACTAGTGGTGCCATGCTCTCTTTGCAAAGCCAAAATTTTATATCAAGACATTGCAATGGGATAATGGCATTGGTGCCATTCTCCCTTTATGAAGCCAGAATTTTGAATCAAGACATTGCATTGGGAGAATGGATCTGGTGCCATTTTCCCTTTGCAAAGCCAAGATTTTGAATCGTGACATTGCAATGGGAGGATGGCACTAGTGCCATACTGTCTTTGTGAAGAAGAAAATTTGAATCAGGACATTGCATGGGGAGAAGGGCACCAGTGCCATTCTACCTTTGCAAAGCCAAAGTTTTGAATCGGGAAATTGCAGCAGGGGCACACACATGAGGACATTGATGCAATGTTCAGTAGGTTCTTTGAGAGCTTGCGAGTGGGACAAACATTCACTTTTTTGCATCTGATGAATACATTCAAAAAATGTACATCATCTTCACCAGCACCATTTCTTCTTACATGGGTTCCTAACTTCAAGGCTTATGTGGATGGCTACCGATATGATGGGCAAGAAATGCTATTTGGTCATGCGAAGCCATTACAATTTTGATTTTACATGCAAGGTGATAGAACTATGATGCAGTACAAGGTGCATCCAAAATCACCGAATTGGATGCCCATTGTGAAGGAGGAATTGAGCTATGGAAGAAAGATAGTGAGGGTCGACCATTGTTGCCAACAGGTTGTTCAGATATACTACCAATGGCTGAATTTGTCAGAGATCACTTGCAAGTAATATCAGGGATAAAGGATTACATTAATTTTTGGGAGAGATGTGCAAGTGGAAAGAATGCATCGTATGAGTCCTACATTAGGCCAGTGATAGACTATTGGAAAACCATGATCGGTGAGCTCGAATAAGAAAACATATAAGAGATAGGAGTGTATAGAGAGTTTTGGCCAAGAACACAATTGCCTGATGAAGAGGATATATAGATGTTTGCATTAATGAGTTCCAAGGCTATGAGGAATGGAATGATCACTATTGCAAGCCTCTAAAAGGTAAGCCAAGGGAAGAGTTTAGATCAATGGTGGATGTTAAGTAAGGTGACTTTGTCTTGGTGAGGCCATCAGACCCTATATACCCCATATGGCTTGGGGTTACCATATCAAGTGCCGAGATGGATGCTTCATCTCCTAACTTCAAGAAATTATTAATTCAGTATTGGGCACCATTAATTAAGAGAAAGGGGCTCAATGATGCAGATGCCTATGTTGATTGTTGGAACAAGTATTGGGCAAAGAATAGGTTGGATCCATAGGTATGGGAGTGTATTGATGCGGTCATCTCGTCATGGACATCAAAAGCCCTAAATAGACCCAAGAAGATTAAGATTCCACAAAGTGTATGTATCAAAGCATAGGAGAGCTTGCTTGGTATCAGAGCATAGAAAATGATGTCAATTTTCTCCCTCTTAATCTCCCAAACTTCCATTATAATGTGTGTTCTCATGTGATGTTTCTCAATTGTTGTTATCTTGTCAATGGATATTTACATATTATTAATATGTCAATTTTCAGAAGCTGTCCTTCACCAACAACTTCTTTGTTTCTAGTGGTTCACTGTGTTTCTTAACACCACCAACTGGTGTTTATTAACACCTCAAGTAAAATATACATGTTGTCCCCAAATGGTGTTTATTAACACAACCAAATACATGATTTTCAAACTCTACCACAGATGCTTTTTTCGGGTTGTTATACGCAATGGAATGTTTCACAACTAATAAAGTTTTTCATAATCATTGGAATTTCCAAATATAGCATATTAAATATTGGCAAAATTCCCACAATCCATGAAAATTTTCCCAAATTTAATGAAGCCTTTCCCAATTTTAATGAAATCCACCCAATTTTGAAATTCCCAAAATGCAACTTTTGTCCCACTTTATCTAATACGGTGTTTCATTCCTTAACTATAACAATATTATATCATAAGGAAAGTTACCACATCACAGTAAAGGCTAAAATTGAACTAGATTATGTCCTCCTAATCTCAACTACCAAAATAGGTTCCATATTAAACCTCACTTTTATAGTTTTGAATTATCTCGCATATAAGTGTTCTGCATATAAGTTTTTTTAATTGGTATCACTCATTCATGATTAGAGGAACCATATACGTATAATTTAAAGCCTTGAAGGTTCTTATGATACCCTTTACGCCTTTCTTGAATTTAGCATGAATTACAGCATAATGAACAATCAAAATACGGTTTGAATTTGGTGTCCTACATGATATTAGGTCCCCTTAAAACTCACGCTACTTCATAATATGGTGAAAGCAAGGTTTAATGTGGAATGATTTTTCTACTATATAGCATGAGTATATAGCAAAATACATAGTACTTAGATGCAGGAAAAACAAAAGTCGCTATATTTTTCAATAAAGTATAGAGAGTTCTTTGCATGATTACGTGCACCACTACCAAGTAACTGAAAGATTGACGAGATGTTTCGGGTAGTTTGTAGATTCCAACAACAAATTTTGTTCCCTCTTGATCGTGTTCTCAACCATTCATGTAAGCTAAAGAGATTCATATTCGTCATCTATGCTATTTTGCTATCGTCCAACTCGTGACTTCAGTTTCTCCATAGTGAGGACTCAAACACTCCTGAACTAGAGGGTAAAGTCTTGATGGAAGCAGTTTCTGCTTATCACTTTCTATTGTTTATGAAGTTCGACTTACAGATGTGGGCATAGACTAAATGAGGCCCGATTTGCTCGTGTGATGTACATTATCTCTGCTTAATCTAATATTTCAAGCATGTTAAATGAGCTATTTGTCATAACACATATCATGTGCTTTTTGTATGCTAGATAGCTCATTATGTTTTCTATGAAGCACCTGAGTATCATTGCACAAGGTTGGTTAAAATACATATGTTTGGAGGTTAAACTTTTGCAAAATTTTGATATTTTGTATATATTTGCAAGTTTCAGTTTCAGAAATAGAGAGGATGATTGAGGAGGCACAGGCGGAGATTTGCTTACAATTGAAGTCTAGGGCTGAGAGCCAAGCCCGCCATTGTTATTTGTCCACATCCACCAATTGTTGATGGTGTGAGTGGGTTGCTTTTGAAGGTCGATGACTACAGCCACTTCTCAACCTGTGGCTTCCCTTTTGGTACTCAGTCATTTGAGGTGTTTGGATTACAATGTGGTCACATGTACCACTTTATATGCTTTGCTCATGTAGCAACAAAGATTGGTATGTGTGTACATAGTGCATATAGGGAGCCCATTTCTATCAATTCTTGGTCTTCCAACTCCTTGTAGATCTGGTATGTTTTAAATTATATGTGGTTTTTTCATCATAGCAAGTTGGTTGTTAAATTATTGAAGTTTTGTTATGTTCATGTACAGATGGCCAACTTGATCCTGAGTTTACTTCTCCCGATGGCAAGGACGTGATGCCTATTTTACAAATGTGTATTGGGATAATATCCTCAACTGTTCTTAGTGTCCATTTTTCTATGATAGTACTTTCACAATTTAGTTTGTAATGTAGGTGAAGGAGGATCTGTGGGTGGAGATGTAAGAACACTTAAGAGAGGAAGGACCAATGATCTGGACTCCACTTTTGTATGTAGTAGTCATGACCACTTTGCATTTGTGGAGTCCAATCACCACCGTCCAAGAGACATCACATCGTGTATGGTTGAAGGTGTGAATATTTAACATTCATAATTTCATACATGTTCATCCTACTAGAGGATTTGGTATCAGTTGAATTTGATGTCCGAATAAACTTTCAAGCTAGAGAAATTAACAAGAAGAAAGCAGACATTGCAATACACTGAAGCCGGGAGTGACTAGAAGAATGAAGGAGAAGGAATCATTATAGGTTGGTGGATGTAATGACTTGGATGGCTTAGGAGGGTAGGCATAAGATGTGGAGGAGCCTAGGGAGACTCCTATTGGACCAGTGGAGGTAGCTGATGATGACATTCCCTCATGTGCGCTTGAAGATATGAATCGTTAACATTCGTAATTTCATATAATATTCATCCTACTTTGAGGATCGTGGTATCAATTGCTTATGATCTCTAAATGGACTTGTAGGCTTGGACATATAAAAAAGAAGAAAGAAAGCATTGCAATACCCTAAAGCCGGAGGGAAGGCTGGAAGGGTAGTGACTAGAAGAATGAAGGAGAAGGAATTGTTACAAGAGGATGGAGGTGATGAGGAGCTGGCAGGCTCAAGAGGGTGGGCACTGGATGTTGAGGAGCTTGAAGAGGCTCTCGTTGGACCACTGGATGTCACTGATGATGACATTACATTACCTCACTTCACACAAAAAAGACCCTTGAAGTGTAAAGCTCAGGGCAATGGTATGTCATTGAAGTGTAATGAAATTCCATGACATTGAATACATTGTATGCGAGTAGTTATTTGCAATGATAGTTAGATGAGCATCCCAACAATGTAGCTTGCAAGAGTTTTTTGCAATATAATAAAGATGTGCCATGTTTGGTAAATCACGATCCACCATGTGTTCCATCCTCTCCATGTTTGTCTTATTTGGTATGTTTCAATAATATTTAAGGCAAGTTATGTGTTGCCCACAAATGCAATGTGCATGCAATTACTGTGCGATGATGCAAATGATTTGAATGATGATTCACATGCAAGAAAAGATCATGTAGTAGAAAGAGAAAAGCAAGGAAGGAAGCATACTATTAAATAGGCTGGGGACACAAACAATGATGAAGGGTATTGTGACGCCAAAAATTGATATTTTTTATTTTGGCGTTGGTATTGTTTTTCTCTATGTTTGATAAGAGTTTGAGTATCAGGTGATAGCCCAGCAGCTCTCACTTATTTCTATTTTCTAAGATATTGTATGGGATTGAGAGGATGAGTGGAATGGATTACTATAAATACCATGTCTATGAATGATAAATACCTTGGTATGGGGTGAGAGTTATTTGTGTATGGGATATTATGGGGTTTTCAAAAAATAGGAAGAGTGAGTCATATAAAGAGGTGGGCTCATGTCCATGTGTTTCAATAATATAAGAGAGGCCACATGCCAAGCGTGTGGAAGCCATGTGAAGGAGTGTGGAGTCAAAAGGAATCCTTCTAGAATTCCCATGTGGAATAAGGAGGATGTGGACATATGGAAAAGAGAGGGTCCCTATGGGCTCCATGTGGGGAGACTCTTGACTTTCTCAATATTTTAAGAGTCTTGAGCATCTTTTGATGGGACACATGGCAAGAGTAGCCAAAAAGGACATGGATGGTGACATACGGGCTTATGTGATTGATGGGGAAAGGAATCTACAGGCAACAATTGTAAATGGGTGAAGGAGGGTGACAAAATCTCTATAAAATGATCCCTCCTCTCCCTTTGTTTGGCTCTTTCCTACTGCGTTCGTAGGAAGAGCTGAGTATTCTATGTTGCAGGGTTTCGAGGCTTTTTGTCACCTACAGATATATTGGAATTGTCGTTGTAGTATATGTGTAGCTTAGGACCTCGAGTCGTGTTCCGGTGAGAGACGTAGGCTTAAGTGTGGTGAGTAAACATAATGCAAGCATGTGTAAAAGGCACGTAAACCATTGTTGTTGGGGTAATGAAGGCTTTCGCCTTCATTGGGGGTTGTAGGGTTTAGGAGGAGTTTAAGGGTTCAGAAGGAGGTTCCAGGGTTTAGGAAGAGTTCAAGGGTTCAGAAGGAGGTTCCAGGGTTTAGGAAGAGTTCAAGGGTTCAGAAGGAGGTTCCAGGGTTTAGAAAGAGTTCAGGGTTAGAAAGAGTTTCAGGGTTCAGAAGGAGGTTCCAAGGTTTAGAAGGAGTTCAGGGTTAGGAGGAGGATCCAAGGTTCAGAGTATAGTACATGGTGGAGAACTCGTCTCCCTCGTAGATCATTGAGTTTAAGGGTTTAGGAAAGCATAGGAGTGGGAGAGGAAGAAGGTGTAAGAGCATGGGTGAAGTAAGAGAGAGAGGAGGAAGGAGGAGGAGGGAAGGAGGAGGTGGGAGAGGGAGGAGAGAGGAGGAGGAGGAGGAGGAAGGAGGAGGAGGAGGAGGAGGAGGGAGAAGGGAGGAGGAGAGGGAGAGGATGGGTTGCAGGGTTGGAGGAGAGGGGAGAAGGGTTGCAAGGTTAGGACATGCTTTTGGACGTGCAGTGCAAGGAAGCATGGACACTTGAGACAAATGCTTGGAATACCAATGTAGACTCAACACAATGCCCCAAGAGTGTGGGCTTCATTCCATTATGGGGTATTTATACAAGTTGGAGAGCTTCCCTCTCTGTATGTAACACAAAGTCGTATCACAAAGTTGTAACACAAAGTTGTGTCACAAAGTCGTAACACATTCTCTCTCTTCATGTAGAAGATGTAACACGAAGTTGTTACACAAAGTTGTTACACAAAGTTGTTACACAAAGTTGTAACATAAACTTGTAACACAAACTTGCAACACAAAGTTGTTACACAAAGTCGTAACATAAAGTTGTGTCTAGAAGTTGTAACACAAAGTTGTAACACCTTCTCTTTCTTCATAAGTTCATGTTGGCACAGAGTCAACATACCCCCGGATCCATTTTATTACCCGTCCTCGGGTTATGGCTTATTGCGATCACGTACCTGGGTTGCCATGTTTTTAGTCCAGTGGCTGTGGAACTTGTGTCGTGCCAGACGGTCCTGCTGTAGAGCCTTAGCACCATACAATTTTTGCGCAGTTTCCAGGTAGCCGGTATCCACCATTTGCTCGAACAGAGATATGTGGCGTGCCTCCAAGAAGATCACTCTTTGGTATAGTCTGCTTGTAATCTGAGCATCAATCCGTTCATTGGGATTAAAGCTGAGTGGAGGCAAATGGGAATCAAGGTAGCATGGGACTTCCAGAATTAATGCTAATGTTTTGCAGAATATGGCACTTTGGCGAAGGAAGCGATCAATGTTGCCGCGCATTGTTTGTTCATGCTGCTGAAGTGCTCGGATCATGGCGCCTTGGATAGTCCATTCTACACCAGAGTAGGATTCGATCATTGGCCAATTAATGACTCGATCTTCAGCCAAAGTGTGTATGTTGGCTTCCCATCTTTTACGCCGTGGAACTGCATAGAACTTGGGATGGGTTCTGAGACATGGAGGTGCCCGTAAGTACTCCTTTAAGAAGCTTACATCAAAGAGCTTGGGACGGCGCCAATCAGGTTGTGGATCCAATTTGCTAATCCAAGCTTCACTTATTTGGTGCTGACGAAGATTGGTAGGAAAGTTACCCAGGGTCCATCCACCGCGAGTTTTCATATCAGGATATTTGCTCCAAAATTCCTTGATGGGGTTACTGGGAAGTGGTATCTCATCAAAATCATACTCATCAGTGGAACTTGGCATGGGTGTACGAATTGGATTATCCGGATCCTGATATTCAAAATCAAATACTGCATCATTTTCTGCTGATGGCAGCACCAGAAGTGTCGGAGGTGATGACGGGGCCGGGAGAGAAGCAGGGGACATGGGGGAGAAATATGGCTGAGTGATAGTGGCGGAAGGGGGAGCAGAGGGGAGGGGGGGAAGAAATGGGCAAATGGTTTGAGCAGCTTGGTAATCCTCAAGGGTAGGATTAGCAAGGGAGGGGAAAAAGCTAGGTGTGAGGGGCTCGTAAGTTTGGGACTGTTGGGTGAGTTGAAAATGGTGAGAGGCATGAGCAAAGAGACGATGGAGGGAATAGATGTTAGGATGGAGCTCGGGGAAGGTTAAGAGGGTGGCAGCAGCAAGGGGAAGTGAGGTTATGATGTTGGCAGAAAGAGTGGTTAGATATGGGAAGTTGGATGTGAGATAGGCCTTGTCATCGTCCGACACTTCTTTTTGCTGGTGCGATGGGATGATCAGCTGCATGGGCTGGATGTCCGTTATGTCATGCCGTGCAAATAATAGGGATGGCCTTTGCAGCAACGACAACAAACCTGCAATAACCCTGAGGGGAGGACTACCCATGAGGCAGGCATATGCAATGAAAGCATCCGTCCTGAGAGTTATGAACCCGGCATGTGTAGACAGGCAGAAGATATTCTTCTCATCTTCAGACAAGTCTTGGCAAATTATGCGCAGGGTTTTAATCCCGATGGATCGTTTCCAGTCGATTGTTGGATGAGCAGATATGATCTTGAGTTGGAGTTGCTTCCATTGGATCAGCACGCGTGCGTGGAGGTGATCTTCCATTTGGAGAGCAGTCACAAGCTCTTCATACACCACGGTTGTGCATTGTAGTGGGCCGTCATTGGTGTTGTCTTCCAATGCCTCATTGTTATGCACCAGCAATTGGAGTTCAAGCTTGGAGATGGCTATTTTTTGGGAGTGCATCTCATTCATCTTTTCTTTGTACTGATGGTAGATGCTGGTGTATGCCTCTTTAAGCTTTTTCATTTGCAAGGTGACCTTTGCCTGTTGAGGGATGTCTTCAGTGGTATTGGACCATTGGTCCAAGAACTGGGTTTGTAAAGTGCTGGCCTCTTGAACAGTAGCAAGTTGGTCTTTTAAGAGTCGGCATTCCCTTGTAAGCTCATCAATGCTAAAGGCACGTACTGCCAAAGATTGTTGCATGTCTTCAAGCTTGTCCTTGCAATCCTGGAGCTCGTCTTCTTTGTGAATGAGAGTGAGTCGAGCTTGTGCCACTTCCTCTGTTTGTTGCGCATGTGCAGTTGTCAGGGAGTTATAGGAGGTTTGTAGGATTGCCATTGCTTCCACTGCCGCAGTCAGCTGTGTTTGACTTTGATGGAGATTGGAGGTCACATCCCTTACGGCCTTTTCTTGAGCTTGGAGAGCCTGGTTCATGCGCACTTCTTCTACCTCCTTCTCATCTATCTGTGCCCGAAGAGCCTTGACCTCGATGGCGATTGCCTGGAATTGGTCTTCGATTTCTGATGCCGTCTGCCTTTCCAATTCTCTTGCATATGCTTCCTTAGCCAAGCTAGTGAAGAGTTCGGACATTTGGATCATTTGGCTAGCTTGATGCTGGAGAATGACAGATGGTGATGAGGTCTGGCGATATTGCTGATACAAGTGGTGCCCATGTAGCCATCCCGAGGGTTCTGTAGTACTTGGGGGAGGTTGTTCCAATGGCATTTCACTCCCTTGTGGACAATAGTCATACTGCTGATCTGGCACGAGCTCTCCTTGGGGTTCATCGACTGGCATGACGTCGATGGGCGGTTCGAGTGCTGATGTGGTCTCAAGCTCTGGTGCTGATCGTTCCTCAGGTTCGGGTGCCAACCTTGTCTCGAGCTCGGGTGGGTGCTGTTGGGGGAGACTTAGTGGTTGCAATTGTGCACCGAGCTGCAGCATTTCCTGAGGCAATTCTGCAATCCTGCTTTCCAGAATAGGTACTTCTGTTAAGGCATCTGTACTTATCAATGTGATAGCTGGAGCAGTTGATGATGGCTCCCATACTGGTGAGAAGGGTATGTCCAACTCCTCAATTGGCTTTGGAGACTGGGGCAGAGTCATTTCTCTTTGTTGTAGTTCCTTTTTGATGATGATAGCCAATAAGTGCGGAATTTTACATTTCTGGCCTGAAGAACCATCGAGTTTTTTGGTAAAGAAAATGACAAAGTGTTGGACCCAGTCTTGTTTGAGCTTCCTACTCAGCAAAACAAATGTGCGGAGTGGAAGGGAGCGTTCCTTGCCGTTCTTTATTCCCAGGATGGTGGATAGAAATTGTGCTGCTTCCTTGAGATGAGGGTCAAGGATTGTGCGAAGCAAGATGCCATCTCTATGGATCAGGGTACCCTTGGTGAGGAGAGACTGTACTTCAATAAACTTTGCATCCGCAGATCTTTTAGGGTATTCGCCACCTTGCCTTGGTAGAGAGAAAGCCCTTTGAATGACTGTACTGTCGAGGATAATGTTCAGTGGGCTCTGCTGTACAGTGATTGTACCGTACTTGCCATCTGTTGCATTGCTGGAGTAGTAAGAGTGGAGAAAGTCCTTGATGTAGGTGGTCATGATAGGACTATCCTCCAAAAATTTGAGGCTCTCATGCAAATTGCCTAGACCCCGTTGCTCTAAGTAAGATGTTGCTTCCTGGGAAAGAGCATAAGTCGAGGTGGGTGGCCAGACAAGTTCCAATGATTGAGCCTTGTTAACAGTTGTGCAGGCCGGCTGTGACTGGGGTGGCATTTGTTCTGCTTGGGCATGCACTGAATCTTCTTCGGAGCTATCGCTTTGGACCACGAACGCCTATGGTCTCCGTGGTTGAGAGGATGTAGATGGCTGCGAACTCGGGAGGGGGTCTCGTGGTTGAGGTGGTGGGCTCTTTCTGCGCATCCTCTTTAGTGGCGGCATCTTTTCTGAACCTGCATCCATGGACATGTAGTGTACCATTGATCATTACATTGATTGGCATGCCTGTATGACCTTTCTGTGTGGGTGTGGGAGAGAGATCTCTTTTTTTTTTTTTTTTTTTTTTTTTTTTTTTTTCAAAAATACATCTTTTGAGAGGGTGGAATGAAAGTGTGTTGTACAATTATTCATGCAATCATCTATGTGTCTAAGCGAAAGCGTGTGAGTGCACGTGACCGAGTAGCTAAGTAGGGACTAACTATATGCTTTTTTTTTGCTGGGATTTTCATAGGGCAGCTAGAACTCATTCACCAATCCTGAGCTCTAGGTAAAATCGATTGAGGCTACCTATATGTGCGAAGACGTACATATGCAAGTGAGTGCTCGTGATACAATCTAATCCTAACTAAGGAAGACTTGGTTTCCCAAATCTTCGTTTTTGTCGGGGATGGCTCGCGTGTTGATGTAGTAGCGCTTCAGTCGGCTCCCGTTTATTGTTGTGTTGAATTGCACGCCATCTAGTGTTTCAAGGAGCACAGCTCCAATGGGATTCATCTTTCGTACTCGGTAGGGTCCTTGACCTAGATACTTCAGTTTTCCCTTGTGTACTTTGGCATTGTATAACAGGACTAAGTCGCCGTCCTTGATGTCTTTAGCTTTCAGATTCCTGTCAAACCATGCCTTTCTTCGACGTTTTTCTGTTGTCATGGCATGATAAGCGACTAGTCTTGTCTCTGTATGCTTTTCCAACTGACAGAGCCTTTCTTTCAAGGACTCATGATCACCCATGCGTTCCTGTATTGCGATGCGCAGACTTGGTATTATAAATTCAAGTGGGACCACGGCTTCAAGGCCGTACACCAATTGAAAAGGTGTGTTCCCTATACTGACCTTGAATGTGGTTCTGTATGCCCATAAGGCTGCATTCAGTTTCTCTGCCCAATCAGAACGCTGCGGTTCTACTACCTTAGTGAGGATATTGCATATGATTTTGTTTGTGGATTCTGCTAATCCATTCCCTTGGGGGTAGTAGGGTGTGCTTTTTCTATGAATGACCATGAAGCCAGACAAGAGTTCTTGGATTACCTCATTGACAAAATGTGTGCCTCTATCTGACACAATTTCAAGGGGGCATCCGAATCGGGTGATCACATGTTCGTACAAGAATCTTGCTGTGCTTTTGGCATCTGCCTTTCTGACTGCCTTAGCTTCAGCCCATTTTGTAAAGTAATCAGTGGCCACAATGATGTAGCGTGCCTGTGTTCCTTTTGCTGCTGGATGTATGGGACCCACATAATCAATCCCCCATTTTTCAAATGGCTGTTGTGCAACAACTGTTGTTAGGGGATTGAAGTCTTGTGTTGTGGTTTAATAGTTCGTTGGCATACATCACAGCCTTTTACATATTCATAGGCATCTGCCCACAGTGTTGGCCACCAGTAGCCTGCGAGGAGAACTTTTCTTGCTGTGGCTTCCCCTTGGAAGTGTCCACCTGCAATGCCTTCATGGACTTCACTCAGGATTGGCAGGATCTCATGAGGCATTACACATCTTCTTAATATCTGGTCCTTGCCCATCTTGTATAGTTGTCCTGCAATGAGTTGATATGGTGCAGCCTTTAGAATCAATTTTCTGGCATCTACTGCTTTCATGTCAGGGGGTGGTCTTCCTGCCATCAAGTACCCAATGATATCTCCACACCATTCTGGAACAGCATCTATTTGAAATAGTGTGGCATCTGGTAAGTCATCTTCTACGCCAGTGGCTTCTTCTCCTGTCTTGACTCGAGACATGTGATCGGCAATGTAGTGTTGGGCACCTTTGCGGACCACAATTTTGAAGTTGAATTCTTGCAGCAAGAGGAGCCATCTGGTTATTCTTCCGGTGGTACACGGACGGTTCACAAGATATAGCAATGCTTGATGGTCGGTGTAGAAGACAAAATCATTTGCGAGAAGATAGTGCCGAAATTTCTTTACACTATACACCATTGCTAGGGCTTCTCTTTCTGTGGTTGTATAGTTGATCTCTGCATCATTGAGTTGTCGGCTAGCGAAGTATACGGGGTAGTCTTTCTTATGTTCACCCGATTGACAAAGCACACTCCCAATTGCATACTTGGATCCATCAGTATGAACATGAAAATCAATATCCCAATTGGGAGATAGAAGGATGGGTGCTGTGATTAGGCGCCACTTTAAAAGCTCAAAGGCTTGGTCGCACTCTTCGGTCCATAAGAACTCCACTAATAACTTGTATAGTGGTCTAGCTATCATGGCATACCGCAATATAAATCTTCTATAATAGCCGGCATGTCCCATAAAGACCTGTACACCTTTGGAATTTGTAGGAGGAGGCAATTCCATGATGATCTTGATTTTGTCCATGTCAGTTGCAATCCCATGTTGAGAGATGATGTGTCCCAAAACAACTCCGTGGGTGACCATGAACTGGCATTTTGTTGGATTTAGGGAGATGCCATACTCCCTGCATTTGATTAGTACTTCTTCCAGACATTTGAAGTGGTCCTGTTTGGTTGAATGGATGCACAAATCATCCAAGAAGACCTATAAAAACTTATTCAAAAATGACTTGAAAGCTGTGAACATGACTCGCTGGAATGTGGCTGGGGCATTACAAAGGCCGAATGGCATGACTCTATATGCAAAAATACCCCATTCTATAGCAAATGCTGTTTTTGATTGGTCTTGAGGAGCAATTTGTACCTGGTTATAGCCACTGAAGCCATCCAAGAAGCTATAAATTTCGGATCCTGCCACCTTTTCCAACACTGTTTCTGTTAAGGGTAGGGGGTAGTGATCCCTAATTGTGGCGGCATTCACATTTTTCAAGTTTACGCATATTCTGAGCTTCTTGTTGCGTTTAGGCACAATGACAATGGGTGAAACCCAATCAGTGTGCTCTATCTCGTAGATGAATCCGGCATCTAGGAGTTTTTCCAGCTCATCATAAACCATGGTGCCATATTTAGGATTTGTGCGATAAGGTCCACATACCTTAGGGCGAGCACCTTCCCTTATAGGGATCGTGTGAACTGCCACTTCTGGTGAAATTCCTTTCATCTCTTTGTATGACCATGCTAGGCAGTCACGGTATTCCATTAGGAGGTCTGTGAGTTTGATTTCATCTTCTTGACGGAGCTGTTTCCCAATGAAAACTAACTTTTCTTCCTCCCCTTCAAGGGCGAGGTTTATTGTGCGTGTTTTTGCCGGTCCCTCATAGATTGATGTTTCTCCAATGCTATCGGTTTCTTGAACTTCAGATTCTCTGATTGGTCTTGGCATTGCTATTGGTGCACTACCACTTGTATAATTCTTAAAGTATTCCGGCACTTCTCGAATATCGGCCTCTGATGGGGTTGAACTAGCCTGAGATGTGTCATGAGTACTGGGTGGCATAGTTGCATTTAGTAATTTGTTAGGCTCTTCTTTCCTTTCTTTTCCTGAAGTCTCTTGATCGAGCTTCATCCGCACATGTGGCTTATATTTCCGAAACTTCTTACGTTGGGAACTATGGGGTAACTTTTCCACTGGTAAGGTGTTTCCAAGTAAGGGTTCATGTGCTGCACATACTCCTTCCAATCCTTCAGGGGACCATTCAAGAGGTGGTGGTTTTGACTTTGAGGGGACTGCCTTTGCAAGATACAATTCCACAATCCGTGTTTGGACTCGTTCGAATTCATTGAAGTGCTCGGCCTTGGCTTTTCTGCGATTTCCTCCGGCAGCTTTCTTGCGGGATCTTCTGCTGTTATGCAACTGAGGAGGTTCAACTTTGGGGAGCTCAACTGCCATTAGGGCATGCAGAATGGCTAGGTCATTATCAAAGATTTGATCTTCAATTTTAGCATTCGCAGCCTCTGTTTCAAGATCCCAAGGAAAATCTGAGTCACCATTGGTATGGGTACCTTCTTCAGGTTCATTATCCCATTCGAGATCAGCCATAAAGAAAGGCATCTCGAGATCGATTGGTTCTTCATGTGTCGGTGAAGGATCGACCTGTAGTGTGTTAACATCTATCTGTGAGAAGATGGGGTCTAATGAATGGCAGTTGTCGATGGTTGCCAATGTTTGTATCCAGTTATTGACATTGCTTTGTGAGTCACCTGCTATGGCATGCTGTTGCAAGGGATCTGATTTGCTCGAGATTGTCGTGGAAGATGTGTCATCCAATGCTCTAGGAACAATTGGTTTAATAACTCCTGTCCCCACATTCACCCTGACTGCAGTGTCTCGATTCTGGATTGTCAATCTATCAGTGCCCCAGTCATGGAGGACTGATGCTTCCCGTAACCAAGGACGTCCCAGTAAGATTTGATAGGATTTTTTGGGGAGATCCAAGATTGTGAATTGAAGGGAAAAGCGGACTCCTGCGATCTTTGTGGACACGCCATTCACTATTCCCAAGGGTTTAGCCCGTGAATCATCGGCAAGGCGTATGTTGAAATTAGCTTTTTGCATTGGTGGGAGACCCCATTCTTCGTAAAGCTCCTTTGATAGGACATTGACACCTGCTCCACCATCCACTATGGCTTGGATTTCATTATATGCCTTGTGGATCAAAGGCACAGTGATGTTGCGTATGTCATCTTTCTCACCCATCCGCACAGGGATATCATCAATGTCGTTCATAGGTGGAGAGGGATTTGCGAGTTCAATCCATCCTTTGAAACTCTCCCAGAGATTGGGACAATTTCGTAAGAGGATTCCGATGGGAATGGACACAGGGCAACTCAGGATGCTAGAGAGTGCAGCTCCTTCAAGTTGACGGGGTGGTACATTCTGTTGTGGAGTCTGTTGTTGGAACAAAGGCTCGAGTACAGTATCAATACTTTGTTGGGCCAAGTCATGGAGTGGGTCTTGAGCTTGTTTCTGAGCCTCAAATTGAGCTTGTTCATTTTGGACCCATTGCTGAAGCGCCTGAAAACGAGCCTTCTCCACCTCTGCATTCGGGAATGGAGCTTCTTTTATACGAGGCTCGGAAGTTGATGTAGATGAACTCGGCTGCTCAATGCTTGGCGGAGGTGAAGGCACTTGTGCTTTCTTTCTCAGAAGTCGCTTTGGTTGGATTGGAATGATAGGTTCCTTCGTGTCCGCTTTCTGTTGGCGTGTAATTACATTGATAGGTTGTGACCTTAGACTTGCCGGACCCAGACTTTGATGGTCCACCCCAATGATGCCGATGGGGATGTCGGGCTTAACCTCTGTTTGTTCTGGGACCTTATTTTTCATGGGACAATCCATACAGGCATGTCCTATGCCACAATCTCTGCAGAGTGGTTGGAAAGTGGCTGGGCTACCGCGATGAGGGCATTCTGCGATTCTATGATTTTCTCCACAACCGTAACACTTGATTGGTGCGCGAAATGTGTTGGGTCGCACTTGATTTGCATAGACTGGTATTAAACCCTCTGCACCTTCGACGTAGTACACTGGGTACTCTGCTTCATACTCAAATAGCGAGTCGACTTCCTCGGCTTGTAATTGATGTATTGGAACTGCCTGAGGAGCTGGATTTGCTGCTCTTGGATACGGTCGTGGATTCGGATTCCTGAGTAGTTGTGGGACTTGTGTCCGAACGGGAACAGGATTTAGTCTCGGAGCTGGGGGCGCTTGTGCAAGTGCCGGTTGCCTGTATACTGGCATGGGTGCCGCTTGGTATTGTGGTGGTCGAGGCGGATTGTTGCGCATGTTGAAGATGCAACTGGTCTCATCATGGCCGCCGACGACACAGATATGGCACCACAACCGTGGCGGTGGATTTGCTTGTGCATTGATTCTTGCTCTTAGGACTGGGCATTCATTTGCTGTATGATTTGCCAAGCAGTGTGGGCACCAGACATTTTCTCGCTGTGGGTATGTTTGAGTTGGCGGCTGAGACAAGTGAAGTTTTTGATCCATGGCCTACATCATATCTTCTTTCAGCTTCAAGGTCATGGCCTCAAGGCGATCTTCATTGGATGGTTCGGCAATGTCCTTTGATTTACCTTTTTTCGAGCGCTTATCTCGTGTATTGGATCTGGCATCATCACTGCTAGTGTCTGAATCTGTCATGCCATCTTCGATGTCAATGGCTGCCGCATGAGCAGCACTGAATGTTTCATAGCTACTTATCTTTTTCATCTCCTTGCGAATTTTCTTTCTGAGGCCTGCTATGAACCATGCCGTGAGGTGCTTTGCATCTGGGCGTGGGTCACATTTGGCGATCAATCTCTTCATCTTTCCCAGGTATGTGCGTACATCTTCCCTCCGGCCTTGTTCGATCTTGCTGAGTTGGAGAGCGGGATCATCTTGTAGCCTTTCCGTTTGAAAGCGACGTTTGAATTCGGTTTGAAGTAGGTCCCATGTGGCACGTTCTTCCACAAGAAGGTCGAGGTACCATTCTGACGCCTCATCAGTTAAGGCCATTGGAAACCAAGCCACCTTAGTTTCATGGGATTGATCACCACCTGCTCGACATGCGGCATCAAAATGTTGGAGGAAGCGAGCAGGGTCTCCCCTACCATTATATTTGGGAAGTTCCAGTTTTCCCAAGGGGCGTCGGCCGTGATTGTTGTGATTTCGTCGATTGAAGAAGTTGTCAGCCTCGGCATCGAGCTCAATGTCCCCATCATGCTCAGGACGACGTCCAGCCATGTTGGGGCGTGGAGGAGTTAGAGGAAGTTGGTGAACCTCAGGGGGGGATTCGGGGTAGAGGATTGGCGGGGGCGGTTGTGGCAGTGGAGTAATTTGCGGATTGGGCGAGCGTTGGAGTCGAAGTCGTTGGCCGGAACGTAACTGCATGCAGATGGTGCGTGATTTGCCAAGGGGATCGCTACCCCAAGGGCGAGCGTGGAGGTGGTGTCGTTAGGAGAGTTAGAGTGATGTTAATATGTGTAGGGACCGTCGTGTTAATAATGTGCCTAGGATTGTCCTACGTGTGTAGGGAAATGTGCCGGTGCAGACGGATCGTTAATCGGAGGTCGCGGCGTGAAAATACGAGTGAATAAATGCAAAATGAGGCCCACACGGGGGCGCGAATGAACGTGTGCTAGGGATGCCGAAATGGTGTGCAATGGGCTGGAAAAATACCCCGTAACGTGGTGTTTCCGTGTGTGAAATCTGGGTTCAAACGGGGTTCAATTTGGGTCCCAAACGGATGAGTTTCGAGGGGTTAAAGGAGGGGTAAATTTGGCATGTTGGGGGGTCCTAGGGGTGGTATGAATGGACTTTAGGTCCAACTGAGGGGTTGAAACCAAGTGTCTCTAGTTAGACTAACTAACTGAGGTCTGCCCAGTTACTGTAACTGGGAGGTTGAACTGACTGGAGTTAGTTAGTAATTGTAGTTGAATACGAACCTAACCTAGGTATTCTAACCTAACCAAGTTATACGAACTAACCTAGGGTTAGCCGACCTAACCTAACCTAACCTAGGGTGAACTAACCTACTCTAACCTAACCTAACTGTAGTTAATGTTAACCTAACTAAGGTTAAGCTAACTCTAGTGTTAAGTTTAGGTTAGGTTAGGTTTAGGTTTTTTTTTTTTTTTTTTTTTTGTTTAGGGGGGTACTGGGGGCTGCCCGACGGCGGCGGCCGGGGGGGGGCGTTTGCGCGGGGGGTTGCGTGGGGGGGCGGGGGGCGCGGGGCGGGTTGGGTGCGGGGAGGGGCGGGGGAGGGTGGGGGGGCGCGGGGCGGGGTTAGGGTAGGGGGGAGGGGCGGGGAAGGGCGGGGGGCACGGGGCGGCGGCCACAGCGCCGCCGCGGGGTGGGGAATGGCGAGCGGCGGGGCGGGGCGGGGTCGCCGCCGCGGGGCGGCGGCCGGGGTAGAGGGGGCGCGGGCGGGGTGGGTGCGGGGAGGGGCGGGGGGGCGCGGGGCGGGGTTAGGGTAGCGGGGAGGGGCGGGGGAGGGCGGGGGGGCGCGGGGCGGCGGCCACAGCGCCGC